>NC_056737.1:495647858-495815358 GCF_019279795.1 Protopterus annectens | reverse complement strand
GTGCCCTGTCCATGCTTGCTCACCTGCGTCTGTCTATGTGGTGACATCCAGCAGACAAAGGGGTCAGCAGGCAAGTGGACTATGTACTGTTGTACCCTTAGTTTGAATCCTTTGAGCAACTGTATGGATGTATGATAGTGCAGCTTTACTCACCATTATTAGGGTATGTAAGACAACACAGCATCCACACACATATTTCTGTATATAACAGGGATGTATGTATAAATGTAGCTGTGTGTGTATGATATGTATATGTGTTATATAGATATATGGGGAGAGTCTATGTATCATTTTATTATATATAGCTATGTATATATATATATATATATATATATATCAGTATATATCTATTTAACACTACATAGCAATAGATATACTATGTATGTGAGAGGAGATAGTGACAGACGTTTATGGGCATGCCTAGTGGGGACTGTCAGCACTTATAAGTGACTCCCAGCCTACACCTACCTGTAGTCCTCGGGATTTTGTATGTTGTGACAACAACATCTGTGCCTGTTGTTTCTAGTACTGCACTTCACTAAAAAATGTCTCAGCTCCCCCAGTGTCTGTGTGCAATACTACTATATGACAGGTTCATAATGTTACACACCACACACAGACTGATGACAGTCTGTATACTCAACTTTTCACATATTTCAGTCATGTCCCCCTCATTTGTTGGTCTGTTTTGTCTGTTTTGTGGTTTTCTGGTTTTCTGGTGAATAATTATTGAATACCACCATATAGTTTTAATAGTTCTTTTTATATAGTTTATGTATATTTGATTATATATATTTTTTATTATACTGTTTTTTTATTATGTATTTTTATGCGTTTTAAATTTTTTTTTTTTAAAAAATGAACATTTTTTTTTGAAAATGCTATAGATATGAGATTGGATTCCTTTATTAAATTTTATTGATTGTTTTAATTGATTTGGATTGATTGATGGGATGGATTTTTTAATAATGGGAGAGATTTTTATATATAATGGGAGATTTGATGAATTACGATGAACCCGATGAAAGTCGAAAGCGCTTGTTCTTCTAAAATAAAACTTGGTTCAGCATCGTGTTAGTCCTGCAGTTGGTTCCTTGCAGTTTTTCTGCTCAGCATTAGCTTGGATGGTCATTTTTTGCTTGTTGCTGCTATTTTTATTCATTGTTTGCTTAATTGACCAACACACGATGGATTTGCTCAACATACAGCTTGACTACAATCCGGCAGGTACAAGCGGTACCGATGACTGGAACAATTTGTTTCATCAACAGGACAATCCTTTACTTAACTTTGATATCAAAGGTAATACACCGCATGTTGTCATGAAGGATACAGAAAATCTACAGGACTTTTATGGGGCATTAAGAACTTTAGAAAATGATTTGTATAAGTTGCACCGGCTTATATGGCAAAGAAGACACATGGAGGCGTGCCTACATTTTAAAGTGATTCCGCGAGGCATGCGAGTCTTGTGCATGCCAAGCTATGGAGACAGCCATCCTGAGCTTTTACGGAGATGGCAGCAGTTAAACATCAATTTTGGCACCAAATACATCCATTTGCTCATAGACTATTTTTCACCTTTAGAAGCGGACTTAATCACTAAAGTGGAAGGTGAGCATAAAAGTATAACAACGAACTTTAAAAGTGAACTTTGTGTTTCTAAACTGAATAATATGCTTAGACAGTTAACACAATATAGCAATAGGCTTGAGCAAATCAAGCTTAAAAAATTAAAGCGGGACTGTCAGGACTTTCAAATGGGCCGTATTTTTGTGTGGCCGAGGGCTAATGGAGCTGCTTTAGAACCTGATAACCCAACAGATACTTTTCAGATAAGTACGCCAGATGCAACTAATCATACTGATGTATTGAATGTTAGCGATGTAGCGAATAGGGACCTAACCCCTACTAGTTCATCTCTTCCATGTAACCAGCAGTGTTTAAAAATCAGTGAGGGGCTGGGAGCAAGACCTAAGTCAGATGGCCATATGGCTAAGGGCTGTAATGCCCCAGCTCTACCTTTAAACTTCCCCCTCCCGTACAAGAGCAGAGCGCAGATGCGCTCGACGAGCAGAGGCAGAGGCAAGAGAAAGTTGTCAGGAGAAACACCGGAACCAAGGAGAAAGACAAGGAACTGAATACTTTGTTTTTTAATCTAACATCAAGGGAGTTTACTGTCGATGAACAATTTATTCTTAACAGAGGACTTTCCTTCATTCCTTCTAGAGGAAGTAAACTTCCTGAAACTCTGATAGCACTTCACCTTTTCACGAGGAAACTAGCACTTAAGGTACTGTTTCAAGATTCTGTGAATAATGAGTTAGCATATGAGTCGCAAGCTTGTAAAAGGAAAAGCTCTTTTATACCACCAATGCCTAATCTGGTAGAATGCTTTCAACGCTCATGTGAACATGACTTTTATTTATATTATAAAGAGAAGAAGCATAAAAATCTTTATGTTAATTTAAATGCATCACAGAAATGCTGTCTTGAGCGACTTTGTAATAATGATGAGATTGTGTTTAAACCGGCGGACAAAGGTGGGGGAGTGGTTGCCATGGATGCTTCCCTATATAAGGAATTAATGAATGAAATGCTGAGCAATGACTTAGCTTATAGGCAGATAGCTAGATCTCAAGTGGAGTCTATAATAATGGGAGTGCATGATACAGTGTATGATTTATTAATGAGTAGATGCATAGACAAATGCCTCTATGATTTCTTGATAACAGATTCTCCGTTGATTCCCCTCATTAAAGGGCTCCCAAAAATGCACAAAGGGGTAGATCCACCTCCTCTACGCCCTATAGTATCTGGTAGACACTGGGTGACAGAGAATGCCTCTATGTATGTACAATCTAAATTAGGTCCTTTAGTTAGCTTAGTTCCTACTATTCTGAAGGATTCTTATGGGCTGTTACAAGATCTGAAACGAGATTCATTATGTAAGGATCTGAAGAGTGAAACATTAATGGTTACACTAGATATTAAAAATTTGTTTACTAGTATCCCCAATGATTTTGGTCTTGAAGCCATAAGAGAATGCCTACATGAGCATAGTACCTTGGACAATAATGACCAAATGACAGTTTGTACTTTATTGGACCTAATATTGAATAATAATATCTTCCTATTCCATGATAAAATATATATGCAAACATGGGGAGTTGCCATGGGCACTCCCTGTGCCAATGCTTATGCCAATCTGGCTATTTATCAGTGGGAAAAGAAATTTGTTTTTGGCAATGAGAGATTCAATAATATTATTTTGTATAGGCGTTTTGTGGATGACATCCTTTTGTTTTGGAACAGAGATGTAGATTCGCTGCATGAGTTTGTAGAGTTTATGGAATCAACAACAACCTTTCTAAGATTCACCTATGAGTATTCTATTCATAGGGTGGATTTTCTAGACATTACCATCTTTAAGGATGATCATAATAAAATAACCACATCACTATACAGGAAGTCATGCTGGAGAAATGGCACCCTCCATTTTGACAGCATGCACCCCCGATACACCTTTCGAAATGTGGTGAAGGGCCAAATGATTAGAGTCTCCAGGCTCTGTAGTAAACAGGAGGATATATTACATTTTTTAAACTTCCAGAAAGCTTGTCTTGTGGATAGGGGCTATCCACCATCATTGGTGAATGATTTAGCATCCATCGCCCTAGGGACCCCAAGATTAAATAATTAAAAAGGGGGATTTAATCATTATCTTGGGAGGAGTAAGAAGAAATTACCCGTTGACATTAAATATACAAATGATGTGAATCATATCATGAATATTATAATAGACAATTGGAAGATTTTGCTTCTAGATTCTGGCCTGTCCAAAATAGTGGGGGATAAACCAGTTTTCAGGTTCAGTAATTGTTTAAATCTTAAAAGATTATTATGCAATGAAAAAATGAAGCTTCAGCAACAAGACATTAGAGCAAGGTATAAACAAGGCACATATCCATGTAGGAAATGTTGTATATGTAAGTATATATCTACAATTCAGACATTTGAGGTTCCAGGCATAAAGATGGCCTTTGAGCCAAAATTCTATGCCACTTGTGATACAAGTAATGTCATATACCTAGCTACATGTGATACATGCGAAGCATACTATGTAGGTATGACTTCGCGTAGGTTTAAAGATCGTGTGTATAACCACGTATATGACATCAGGAAGGGGAATATTACCAATGTATTGGCTAAACATTGCCAGCAGTTTCCCCAACACACATTTAAATATAGGGTGATACAAATAATACACCAGAACAGGAGAGAGGGTGACCTTTTAGGTACCCTTGAACTAAATGAATTAAGATGGATCTTAAATTTCAGAGCCCATATAGAACCTGGTCTGAATTCAACACTCAGTATTAGACCGGCTCTATTAGGTAATTTGTGACCAAACCAGGTTTTTTCTCATATTTTCTTTCCCTTCTTTCCTTCTCTTCTTCATACTGTTTCCTTCTCCCCCTCCCCCCCTCTTTCTTCCACCCCCCCCTTCCTGCCATTTCTTCTTTCTTTTTTCTTTTTCCTCTTATATTTTTCTTTTCTTCTTTTTCCTCCCCCCTCCCCTTCCTTCCCCCCTTCCTCCCTTTTCTTTTTGCTTTCTTATACCTTGGGTTGGTTTTGAAATTGAACCATTACATACATAATGGCTTAGTATGAAATACAAATAAATTTCATTAGCTGCTATTAAGTTTTGGATTTTAGTTATAGTTTCATATGTTCTATCATGTTTTTCATACACTTGAGTAAGTAGCATATAGGTCCAGACACTTAGTGTGTTTATCTAGTATACCTGATATATTAAATTGTCTACCTTATTATTGCTACGTATATGAAATTATTAGCATAATCAGAATTTGGACTTGATGGATTCATATTTAATATATACATTAAATCTGCAACATTATTTATGTTATTTTACCATTGCAGCATTTTTTCCTGATGTATATACACACAATTGTATGGCCTTATTAAGTATGTGCTCTTGTAGTAAAGGCTTCATATAAATATTTAGTGGGTCAGTATAATCAACACCATAATAGTTTTTTAATAGTTCTATTTATAGTTAATATGTATATTTGATTATATATATTTTTTATTTACTGTGTTTTTGTTATGTATTTAAATGCGTTTTTAAAAAGGAACTTATTCATGAAATACATGATTGTTTTTAAAAATGCTATAGATATGAGATGCATTTCCCTTTAAATTCTTTATTGGAGTGTTTTAATTGATGGGATTGATTGTTTAGTTGATGGAGGATTTTATATATAAGGATGGGAGATTTTACTATTGATTATAACCTGATGAAGCGCACCGGGATGGTGCGTGAAAGCGCTTGTTCTTCCTAAATAAAACTTTGGTTCGCATCGTGGTGGTTCCTTGCAGTTTTTATGTTATTTCAGCCTGAATACTGAAATCACTAAATAATACTAAAGAAAGACAAACATTTGAGTTTCAGGGTTTATATCCTTCAGAAAATATGTACTAATGAAAACTTTTTATTCTAGCAACTTTCTAGATTTATAGGAACAATATTTAAATTCTGTCCCTTTTTTTGGGTCTTTGTTCCCCCATTCTTTCTAGCTTTGTCCAGATTTCTTACACTAAGAGGTTGAGAGGTATGACAGCCTGTGAAAACACCAAGATAATAATACCTCACATGCAAAAGATGTGAATACTTCCAGATTAGAACCATCAACACCATCACCCATACTAACGTCTCTAGTCCACTTAGTAACACAGGCTGCCAGACAGAGAGGAGTCATTCATCACACAAATCAACAGCATAAATATGTACATTATTATTCCTGCATTACTTGAGACATACAATGTGTGATCGAGTTCTATGTTACAGCCGATTGTCTGATCTGCTGATATACCATTGCTGACTTACTGTTAAAGCAGTTATATGGGAACACTGCTGTATTGGGGGTGGGAGAACAACAGCACATGATCTGCTGGGATAGACAGTAGTCCAAATATCATGTGAACCCACTGTTTCACATCTCCCTTAACCGTTTTTTTATTTATTTTATTTATTTATTGACATTTGTTAACCGAGTTGGTCCAGCTGGGCTTGTGGTCCATTTTCAGTGGAGACCTGATGAGAAAAGCTGCAAAAAAACACAGTTTACAGAGAATCAAACATTTGAGTCAAACATATGGTCAAAATCAGTTATACAAGAATGTTAGAGAGACAAAGCAGAAATGCAAACACATGATATATACATATCAATATTTTTACAGACTTAAAAATATATTTACATATCTATAAAAAGAGTCAAGTCCAACAGTATGGATTGTAGAGTTTAATAAGTATCCACAATAGTGGAGTACTTAGCTTTATGTGGAGGGACTGAAAAGGTATATAGTACGGTTGTGGGGAGCTTAAGTAGGGGCTTGACAAGGACATATTTTGGAGACGAGTAGATGAAGTTTGAGGGTTTTTTTTTTAAAGTGGGATGGGTGAATAATGGAACAAATGTCTCTTGGGAGTTTTTTCCAGGCTTGGGCGATGGAGTGTTTATATAGGAGTTTGCCAGCTATTATTTTGGGTTGGTAGATTTGTAGTAGTTGCTGATTAGAGGTACGGAGAGTCCACAGAGGAGTGTAGATGGAGATGAAGGAAAAAAGTGCAGGGAAGGATGAAGGTTTGTAAAGAATGAAGTGTAACATTTAAAGTTGTGACAGCAGTAGAATATGGGGAATTGTAACCAGTGGAGAGTATTTAGGGCAAGGAAATTATGTGTATTGTATGGAGAGTTTGTGATAAATCTAGCTATGTGGTAAGTTTGTTGGAGTTTGTTTAAAGTAGTAGTTTGGATGTTGTTGAGTACTGGGGCAGCATATAGAAGGGAGGGGAGGAGAAGAGCTTGTGCAAGGGAGAGTCTGGCATTTGTAGTTAGAATTTTTTTGTTGCAATACAGTAAACTAAGTTTCTGTTGAGTCTTTTTTATGCTTTGGAGGATGTGCAAGTTGAATTTGAGTTTATCATCTATCATGACTCAAAGGAGTTTAGTGGGAGCTTCAGGTTGGATAACAGTGTTATTAGAAGAAGTAATAGTAAAGGTGGATTTGAGGTGAGAGAGAGATCGGGGGAAAAATAATAAGAGTTTGGTCTTTTTAGGGTTGAGAATGAGTAGATTTCTGGACAACCACTATTCAGTGGATAGGAAGGCCTGTTGAGTAAGAGTGTGGAGATTGGAGATATTGTCTGAGATGGAGATGAGAGTCGAGTCGTCTGCATATTGGCTGAGGGAAGATTATTTACAAGAAGTATAGAGATCATTGGTAAAGATAAATATGAGGGGACCCAGGATGGAACCTTGTAGCACCTCGGATAGGACAGGTATGAATGGAGAAGTGGAAGAGAGACATTTAACAGATTGCTGCCTGCAGGATAAGTAACTGGAGAGCCAGGCAAGGGAGGAAGAAGATAAGATTGAGGTCAGCAAGTTTAGATAGCAGTAGGGGATGGGAAACTGTATCAATGGCTTTGGAAAGGTCAAGGAAGAGACATGATATGAGTTTGTTATTGTCTAGGGCCTCGGCAATGGTATGTGTAAAGGATAAGAGGGCAGTAGTTTTGCTGTGATTGGAATGGAAACCATGCTGAGTGGGAGTAAGGAGGTTATGCTGAAGGAGGTAGTTGAGTAGTTGTGAGTGGATAAATTTTTCGAGAATCTTAGAGAGGGGGGATAGAATAGCTATAGGCTGGTAGTTAGATGGGTCTGTAGAGTTTCCATCTTTATGCAGCGGAATAGTAAAAAAGGATTTCTATAGGGTAGGGACAGGGGATTACTGAATATATCTATTGATTAGTATAGATACTGGATAGGCAATGAAAATCAGCTGCAAGTTTGAGGAGGGTAGGAGGTTGATTGTCAGTGGAAGATGAGCAGGGTTTGAGTTTATGAAAAAGAGATCTGATGTAGGAAGTAGGAACCGGATGTAAAGATAATAGTTGTTTGTTAGAAGGATTGGGAGGGGTAGGCAGAGAAGTTGTGTTACAGTTGGAGGGTAAGAGTGTTTGAATGGTTTCAATAAAGTGTTTATTGAGAAGAGTAGCAATTTCCAGAGGAGATGTATTTGGGTAGGGGCATGGAGATGAGGGTTAGTCTGGAGAGAGAATTTTGTTAGTAGTATACCAGAACTTGCAAGGGCTGGATTTGTTATTGAGTTGGACAGAGTTATAAAAGAACTTTTTGTCATTAATGGTTTGTTTTTCTGTAAGATTTCTGTTGTGTCTATAATTATGTAGCAGAGGTAATTCCTTTGTTTTGATCCAGGCTTTCCAAGCTCTATCTCTTTTTAGCATAAGGGACTTTCTTTTTGAGAGCCAGGGAGCATAATTGGGTTTTATTCTAACCTTCCTAGAGGGAGCAAGGGAGTTCAGGGTATTCAGGAAGATGCTATTGAACCTAGTAACTGTGTAATTGAGAGGGATTTGTTTAAGGATGGACTAGTCAGTGGTGGATAGAACAGAGTTGACCTGGACTACATTAAAATTAGAGAGTTTTTGGCAATCTCTATAAAGGTGGAATTTGGGGGGATTGGATGGTGTGTCTAAGGACCGAGGTGAGGAGGTGGTCACTAAGTTGGTCTGGTAGGGTAGTGGGGTTGTAGTAGCAGTGAGGGGAGTTGGTGAGTATCCAGTCAATCATGGAGCCGGAAGATAAGTTTTTATGGAGGTGGGTGGGCAAAGATATCAGTTGATAGAAGCCATGCTGGTTGATGCTGAGTTGTGTAGAATCAGTTTTAAGTTTAGACCAATCTAGGTTAACATCACCAAAGTGAGGGTTTCATAGGGAATATTGTGGAAAAACCGGGATAAGATATTATCTAAAGTGGATGAATTGTTTCCGGGAGGGATATAGATGGCAGCAACAGCTAATTTTTTGTGAGGGTTAAGGTGGCAATTAAGGATGATGGGTTCAGCTGAGTAAAAGTCAGGGATGGGTGTGGGGAAAGGTGAGAGACTGAGGCTATTGGAGTGGAGGATGGCTACACCACTCCTTTTTTGGGGAATCTATCAGACTGATAGATATTATAGCCTGGTGGGAGAATTTCCTTGTTAGTGATATATAGCTTAAGCCAGGTGTCAGATAAGGAAAGGATGTGAGGGTTTGTATGTGTTATCCAGGCATGGGAATTGGTGAGTTTGTTGGTTAGGCTTTGGATATTTAGAGAATATATTGCCAGGTGCTTGGATATGGATGAGTTTAGTGTAAGAGGCTGGGTATGGTGAGAGGTGCTTGGGGAAGGAAGGGAGGTAGAAGATAAGAGGGGTGTTTGATTGAGGGGAAAGGGGGAGGGGCCAGGGTTGGGGTGGACATCCCCAGCTATGAGTAAGTTATTACTGGGAAGAGGGAGTACAGTAGTACATAGATGTAGTTTGTGTAACTTGGGTTTAGATTTGTACGTAGGAGGTTGGATTTGCAATTAGACAGCTTGTGAAGAGAAGAGGTGGAGAGGTTGAAAAGGGCTGGGGGGATATGAAAGTAGGAAGGTGTAGAATGAGTGTCAAAGGTATAGGAGGTAGGAGAACATAAAAGAGAATAAGGAAGGTGTGAATGATAAGAGCTTAGAGCAGAGAAGAAGTAGGAGTGAGGTGGCAATGATAAGGTATTTCATTTTTGATAGCGGGTGTAGGGGTTATAGACAGGATCTAATAGTAGGGGAAGGAAGTGATGTATTTGGAGTCTGACAGGAAGTAGTTTGTCAGTGGATGTTGGGGAAGAAAGTTATAGAGGGTTATAGACAGGGTGTAATAGTAGGGGGGAAGGAAGTGATGTATTTGGAGTCTGACAGGAAGTAGTTTATCAGTGGATGTTGGGGAAGGAAGGGGAGGGATGTGGATGGTATAAAGGAAATTATAGTGACTATTCCAACCATGAGACCTAGTGGTTATTAGGGAACACATACTAATGGGCTCGGTATCTGTAGTCCCATGTGGATGTTACTTCTGTCCACATAGCCCACTATATTTCCTTGCATAACTGCAGCAGATCCATACATACAATACCATATTATAGTAAGCCTTACAAGTAGTGAGTAGGTTAGAGACTTACCTTGCAAATGCAGAGTTGACAGAACTGTAGTTCAGGGCTGACTCTGTGTGATGCAAACAGTACACATCCAATACATGGATAGGAATAGATAATGTGGGTTGCCTGGCATCAACAATTTTACTATATGCATGTGAGTAGGAGTAAGGTGTCAGTCCCTAGGGCCCTAGGCTGTCAGTGAATGTGCTATGCATTGTCTCTTAGCCAAAGCCAGGGCATATTGGGCATGCCTACATTTGCCTACAGGGACATCATCAGGGGGTTCCTCCTCTGAGTCCTCCTGTGAGTGTGACTGTGTGGTGGGGGGGCTGTGTATCCCTTCTGTTTGCTCATCCTGCTGCAGCTGTTTCCACATAATCATATTGTGTAGCATGGCACATACTGGGAATATCTGTGCACATGTGGCTGGACTATACTGCAGGGCTTCTCCAGATATATTGAGGCATCAAAACTGTGACTTCAGAAGCCCAAACACACTCTCTATGATGTTCCTAGTTTGTGCTTGTGCCTCATTATGGTGTTCTTATGTGGGTGTGTGTGCATTTCTGATGGGTGTCATCGTCCATGGTTCCAGTGTGTAGCCAGCATCCCCCAGTAAATGGCTGTGTGGAATGTCCCCCCTAGCAAACATCTGGTACAGCTTTGATGGGTGCCAGATATGGGAGTTGTGATAACTGTCAGGGCTACCAGCACACACATTCATGATAATCCTCTGACTTGGCAGTTGATGGAGTGATGCCCCTTGTGGTTGACATAGATTCTATCCTCCTCACTGAGTGGTGCCTTGATGTGTACATGAGTGCAGTCTATGGCACCCAGTACCTCAGGGTATTGTGCTACATGGTAGAAGTGTTGTATATTGCCGGCTCTCACCTCAAGGATGAGAGAGAAAAGAAATGTGCTCAATGGCATGTGGTAGCATGGCATCCAGGAACTGGTGGAGTACCCTGGATGCAGATGCCTGTGACACCCCCACCATGTCTCCACTAGGTCTTTAGAAAGTACCTGTAGCTAGTATCCTAAGGGCTACACATATCTTTGTTTCCACTGGGATAGGTTCCCCTCTGTTGGTTCTGGATCTGAGTTGAGGGCAGCAGAGCTCAGTGAGTTCTTGCAGTATGTCTTTATCCACCCTGTACCACTCTACCATCTCCAGCTCATGCAGCTCCTGGTTACCCTGGGCCTGAACACTCTTCTTCTCTGTCTAGGATAGCTGTCAACAGCAGCAGCAGCACTGACTTCAGCATCTAGCACATAGAGTTATAGCAGACCTGCAACAGCCCCTTGCATTCTCTTAGTTAAAATCCCAAGTCTGTACTCCAATGTTGCAGAGTATGGGGAAAAATCAGATTGTTGGGTGTGTGCATACTTTATAGTGCTCTGCTGTAGGTGCTGATTGTATTATTGGCTACCTATGATGCATTCCACCTGCCTAGTATATCATTAACATAATTTAATGGCCCTAGTTTAAGTTAAACAGTGGTCAAAACGAATTAATATGTCACTGGGATTTAAATACAATCAGCACTGCAGTGCTGTGTGCAAACAGGCTGAAATAAACTTAGAAGTCATTGGACCAGGGCCGGCACCACCATTAAGACGAATTAGGCATTCACCTAGGGTGCAGCCAGGGTGGCTTTTAATACCTCTCTAATTTAGTTAAATGTAGTGAGTATTCACAGAAGTCAGAGCAGCAAGCATGCGTGCTCAAGTACCGCTTTAAAAAAAAAACACACTTACTTTTCTTGTTACCATTGCCAGACTGCTTTAAAAACAGTCCAGATTAACTAGAGACTGCCCACCATTAAGAGGAATTAGGCATTCGCCTAGGGTGCAGATCATGAGGGGGTACAGCCAGGGCAGCTCGTAATACCTCTCTAATTTAGTTAAATGTAGCGAGTATTCACGGAACTCAGAGCAGCAAGCATGCGTGCTCGAGTTCCGCTTTAAAAAAAACACACTTATCTTTCTTGATACTGTTGCCAGACTGCTTTAAAAACAGTCCCGATTAACTAGAGACTGCAGGGATCCGAGTCCGACTGGACTGTTTAGTCAGCAGCCATGTACATGACGTGGCTGCTGATTAGTACTTTTGCTCTCGTGCTCTCTTCCTCCTCTTTGCATTGGGTAAAGCAATAAGTGAGAGTGAGAGAGTGACAGTGGAGTCTTCTTCTGAGGCATGAATTTTATTACTGCTAATTGAAAACTAATCCACAGTGACAGCTGATAGTTTCTTTCAGGTAAGTGTGAAACAAAATAATGGGTTCTTCTGACTTTTTTTTTTTTCAAAAGGTCCATCCAGATATACATATTGCATTTTTTTTCCTGGCAGGGCCAACCAGATACTACATATTGCATTTTTTTCTGGCAAGGTCAACCAGATATTTTCTGTAATTTTTTTCCTGGCAGGGTCGACCAGATAATTTATGTATTTAATTAGTTATTATTTTTGGCAGGATTGACCAGATACTGTTTAAAATGAAAAGGTGGACTACTTATATATTTGTTCTTTGTTTCTAACATCCTGGGCCTGGTGTTTGGCAGGGTCAATCAGATCATAATAGAAGATAAAATCTGCAGTGGGCTAGCTGTTTAGGAGGCAGTTTATGATTTTTTAGCACTCCTGGCATGGTCATCCATATACTAGTAGTAGGTAAAGTTAGGTAATGTGTGTGTTTTGGGCGATGTTTATGACTTTCTTTTTTTTTTAATAAACTATCCTGGCAGGGTTGATCAGATACTAGGGATGCAATGTGTTTTGGGGACTGTTGAATTTTTTTTTGTAATACACTAGCATGGTCAACCAGATACTAGTGGTCTATGTGTTTTGGGGGCTGTTGATGACTTTCTTTTTTTATACTATGCTGCCAAGGTTGACCAGATACTGTCGATGCAGTTTTTTGGGCGACTGTTGTGTTTATTTTTTTTTTTTATACTGCAATACACTGTCTGGTATGGTCAACCAGATACTAGTGGTCTGTGTGGTTTGGGGCTGTTGATGACTTTCTTTACTGTTATTATTATGATTGCTATTCATAGGTTCATAGGTTCATAGATTAGTACTAGGCTAACTGCCCTTTTGGGCCATTTGAAGCCTAGCCAGTTACCCCATGTGAGAATCAAACCCTGCACCTTGTGTCTTTAAGGTAAACACCTTAACCATTATGCTATCCTCCCACCCCATATTATTATATATTTTTTAATTTAATATCCTGGCAGGGGTCAAAGAGATACTAGGTCTGCAGTGTGTTCTAGGGAGCCATTTAAGGATGACATATCATTGTTTCCTTTTTCTATAATTTCAATTTTAAAAAAGTAACTTATTTGTAAAACAAAGAGCAAACTAATAAGTTTTGTCTAGGTTGCAAAATAACCTAGCACCGGCACTGCATTGGACACACCCTCTCCTGATGTCAGCTAACTCCTCTGTAAGCAACAACATGGTTCTCTGCCTACATGAAGAGGATGTGCAGACAGGATCACCCCTTATTTTATTCAGTAACTCTACCTCATTTGCATAGGGATCCATGCTCACAGCCTGGAAACTATACAGCCCTACCATGTTAGCAACAGCACCAATGCACCATTTCAGATACTCCATGCAGGGTCCTGTAATACATTTCTGTTACATCATATTAATTTTGTTTTTTTCCAATTTTTTTTAATTTTGTTATAAAGCATGTTTGAGCAAACATGCCCAGATTAATTAAAAAATAAAAATCATTTAACTTATTTCCTTTAACTTGTCAGACATGCAGAGGATAGATTCACTCATATCTGTACATGGTTTGCCATTTCTGTCTATCTATCTACATTTTTACAGCCCCTTTTGTCTGTCTATATTCCTGTACACATAATTTTTCCATGTACACTATAGACACTGACACGGGGTCTGCAGAGATGCCTATCTGCTTGCTGGATCACTCTACCTGCCTCATTTGCATAAGATTTACCTGCTTATGAGGTGATTTGTATGCCACAGAAGTTTCTGTGTTTGCTTGCTCGTGTGTGCCGCTTAGCAGTGCTTACTGAATCTAAAAATGTTTGCGTCTGTGTTAGCAGCGGGGTGAGATCCCTACATGGAAAAAAAAAAAAACATGTAGGCTTTATTAAATTACCCCAATGTCTTCCAATGAAATTTTGCATATATTCTTCATTGTAACAATTTCTCACTTCTTTCTAGTTTCTTCATTGTTTTCTTTTTCAGTATTTTCTGTATTATAAATGAGTGGCAGTTGTGCAGTAAAATAGTTTTATACTGCATTTAGATCTTTAAATATATTTTGATATGGAATAATTGCTAATATTTTATTACAGTCTATTAAAATGTCAGTAAAAAAGATTCCAAATGACAACCTTAGAAATCTGTGTCTACCTAAATGTGTATTGAATGTGTTTAGCTTGGTATAAAGTTCATTTAATGTAACTCTTCAAATTATTTTGTTAGCATAAAGTACATAGAACTTAAATCATTAATATCTATAGCTAACATTATTTTTTTTTGCCTGACTACTGATATTTTCTCAGTCAGTAGGAACAGCTTATTTTACTATGATTCCCATGGTTTCCAAGAAGTTAACATCTTGTTTAATCATGGTTCTGGGCATAACAAGGACTCTTCTGTATGCATGATTTGCAAATATTCTCTCAGGAAAATTTTCATATGATACTAACCTTACAGACAACCTCAGACAAAACAAAACATTATGTTATCACAATATCATCCGAACTCAGTAAACTGAATAATTCTGACTGCATACTTTTAATGCATCGTGTGCTTCATTGGTGTTCATCGTGCATACAGCTGCAGTCCTTACATATGGGTTCTCCTGCCGTCAGGCGGGTCCTCGGTCAGCCGAATTCCAAAGTCTAGGTCCGGCATCGGTTGTTGTCGCTTCTTCCCTGACGTCTGTGCGACAGGGGTTTATAAGAACCAGCCAACGCCATTTTCTTCAGTCTTTCTTGCCGAGCGGTGCCCGAAGCAGAAGCAGTTCGCAAGTGCCGGTCGGCCAGCTCCTGAGATTACGAAAATTTGGAAACCGAAGTCTTCTTAAAAGCTAAGTACCCCGTTGGGGAACCTTTTCTTGCCTCAGACCGATGTCAGACAAAGTTAATAATTGTATTTCTTGTGGGAAGCAAATACCGCATAAGGATTTCCATTCCCTCTGTATACCTTGTTTAGGCCCTGACCACGAAGTCTCGGCCTGCCGCTTTTGTGCTACATTCAACAAACGCACTATTAAGTGTTGGGCGGAGTTCACCCAGCATTATTTTGGAAAAGCATTTAACTATACTATGTCGTCGGATACTCCGACTCCGGTTTTGTCTAAAAAATGAAAAGACAAGGACCGACACTCGAGGTCCGCGGCCTCGACCAACACCATGCCAAAGCTGGCTGCATGTGGTCCGGTTTTCAGTGAGGCGCCTACGCAGCCCCTGCCTACCGATGACCTGCCTTTGACGGTGTCTCCTGTACCCGAGGTCGCAGGCTCCTCGGCCCACACCCCGACTACAGATACTGAAGCCACTGGAGTTGAAACTCAGAATGTGGACAGGTCCACCTCCACTCACGGTGTCTTCAGACCTTCCTCTTCTTTTTCTATCAAGGCTTTCACTAAGTCTAAAGCAACCATGCACTCTAAGAGACCAACTGCACAGGGCCCATCTCCAGGCCACATGCCTAAGAAACAGATGCTTAAAATGGCTGAGGATTGAATTACTCTTATCAGGGGTTCTCAGCCCCTTCCAGACAAAAGGTCTAGAGTGGAGGAAGATTCCCCCTCCTCTGATCAGGGCTCCATTATCTCAGAGCACTCTGATGATCAGGAACATTCTTACTCCCCTTTTGAAGACTCTGATGCGGAGGAGTCCATTCCTTCTGTATCCCCCCCTGAGGATTACTCATTTGGGGAAACTTTGCATACCTTAAGGGAACACTTCCACTGGGAAGGCCAGGATTATTCAGATTCCAAGAAAAGGCTCAGGGAATTTCTTTTACTTCCTCAGCACAGGCCTTTGGCTATACCTCCTGTCTTGGACATTCTAGATGATGTTTACTTGGAGGCCTGCCTTAACCCGGATTCTCTACCTCCAGCTCCAGTTAAGCCTGACAGGTACTACAGGGTCCCTGACTCACACCAATTTCTATACAAGAGCCATGCTGCTGACCCAGAAACCATCTCACAGGGCCCCAAGGGAGTTAAGGCCTCCATTGCTAAAAATCCTTTGCCTTCCGAGAGAGATTCCAGATCCTTAGAAAGGTGGGGAAAAAAGGTATATACCTCAGCTACCTTATCTATGAGGGCCTTAAACTGTCAGTTTCATATGCTAAAATACTAACAGTTTATGTTATCACAATTGAAAAGTAAAATGTCACAACCTGAACAACCAGATTTGAAGGAGTTGCAGGACTTGATACATAGTGCAGAACAAGTGGGTAAGCATACCTTACAATGTGGTTTTAATGCTCTAGAGGCCTCATGCAGAGCTGCTGTTACAGGATCAGTCATACGTAGGCATGCCTGGCTTAAGGAACAAGCCTTACCTGATCATGTCAAAGCTAAATTACTAGACGCTCTTCTTCAAAAGGATGTACTATTTGGTTCTAATGCTGAGGAGGTATTAAGGAAAATGGAGGAAAAGGCTAAATCAATGCAAACTGTGAAAGAATTTCTACAGGTACAACCCCCACGTTTTAGTAGAAATTGGCCTTCCAAAAACTGGTCCTTTCCTGCCACAGACAGACCCCAAAGAGGCAGATACAGGTGCCCGAGGGGCAAAGGACAATCCCAAGGATTGTACAGAGGCAGACAATGGCAAGCTCCTACACAAAGAGGTGGTGAGGACAACTCGCAATCTATCAGAAAGCAAACCCAATGACTTTCCACTTTGCATGCCAACCAGATCTCAAATGGCAGCCCCCTTGGGAGGAAAGCTGGCATTATTTTTAAAAAATTGGCATATTGTCACAAAGGACAAATGGATCCTGGACATTATAAACAGAGGCTACAAATTCCATTTTCACACCCTTCCAAAAATGAGAGGCATGCCAAACCTGCCACACAATCAAAGGGCAGAGGCACAAAGGCTAATTACAGATCTCAAAAACATGAAAGCTATTCAAGAGGTACCTATGCACGAACAAGGTCAAGGGTTTTATTCCAGGCTATTTCTGGTGCCAAGGAAGGGAAAAGATTGGAGACCTATTCTGGATCTATCCATCCTAAACACATTCCTACTCGTACCAAAATTCAAGATGCTCACTCTACAGCAACTTCTTCCCATGCTGGACAAGGAGTCTAGGCTGGTAACATTGGACCTCAAGGAGGCATACCTGCATGTCCCAATCAGACGAAATTGCAGAAGATACCTCAGATTTCTTGCAGGTTCAACTCATTATCAATTCTCTGAATTGCCCTTTGGCTTATCTACTGCGCCCAGAGTATTCACGAAATGCCTGGCATCAGTAATTACTTACTGCAGACTTCAAGGGATACAAATATATCCCTATTTGGATGACTGCCTGATCCAAGCAGACAGCAAACACATCCTTTAGAAACATCTGTCTTATGTAATAATGTTATTGAACTCTCTGGGATACACAGTCAACAAAAAGAAATCAAGACTAATACCCTCTCGGAAGATAATTTTCCTGGGTGCCAACTTGGACACAAACACCCAGATGGCCTACCTCACACCAGAAAAGCAGGGGCAACTAATCCAATACTTCAGAACACTAGCAAATTGCACCAGGCTTCCTGCAAGGAAAATCCTGCAGGCTCTGGGATTCATGGCATCTTGCATCTTACTAATCCCATGTGCAAAGCTGCATATGAGGAAACTACAATGGTACCTGAAAAACATATGGTCTCAATACAGCCACAGTTTGGAAACAATAATACCACTAATTCCATGTCTGCAAAAGGAATTTCTGTGGTGGGCTCAAGCATGCCAAACAAACACAGGTCTCCCTTTCAGCAAGCCTCAAGCAAATCAAGTCATCACAACAGACGCCTCGGACTATGCCTGGGGGGCGCACATGACAGATCGGTGCATTCAGGGCAAATGGTCCCAAAAAGAAAAGCGCCTTCACATCAATCAAAAAGAAATGCCAGCAGTGATAAATGCTATTATAGCTTTCAAGAACTTTCTAAGACCAGGTCATCTATTGATAAGAACGGACAACACCACAGTTATGTGGTACATAAACAAGCAGGGAGGGACACATTCTTACCCCCTATGCAGACTGGCCATGTCACTTTGGAACATGGCCATGGACTTACAAATGGAACTACAAGCACAGTACTTGCCAGGCAAGGAAAACATGCTGGCAGACAACCTAAGCAGGATTATGACAGATCCACACGAATGGAAGTTGCATCCAAAAGTTTTTACAGAAATAATCCAAGAATGGGGGAGCCCAGACATAGATCTATTTGCCTCCCACAAAAATCATCAATTGACAAAATTCTGCTCAAGGATTTTCCATCCAAAGGCCTGGAGAGTGGACGCTCTCTCTTTCAGCTGGACATCAGGGACAGTTTATGCCTTTCCACCTCTTCCTCTGCTGCCCAAAGTTCTATTGAAGACCAGAGCAGACAGACCAAAGATGCTCCTCATTGCTCCGAACTGGCCAAGGTAACACTGGTACCCACTCCTGAGGAGCCTGATGCATTCCCCTCCATGGACCCTGCCTCTAATAACTCTTCTTCTGACTCAACACAGCTTCAAAACTCTTCACAGTCAGCTAAAGACTCTCAATCTAGCCACATGGAAGATTCCTTAGCATCACAGCAGGCCCTACTCTCCAAGGAGGTGCAGGATGTCATTTTGGAGGCCAGAAGGCCATCAACTAGAAAAGCTTACTCCGCAAAATGGAAACGTTTTTGTGTCTGAAATGAGAAAAAGGGCCAGGACCCTGGAAAACTGAATTTACCACAAATACTACAATATTTGACAGAACTGCTAAGCAGTGGACTTTCTTTCTCCTCCATCAAAATCCATGCCTCAGCCATTTCTGCAGAATACAACACTGATCCACCTTTATTCTCTCACCCTCTCTTAAGACAGTTCCTTAGAGGGGTTAAGAATTTGAGACCTCCAAGGAAACAACCAATACCTGCTTGGGATCTTAATTTCATTCTGGAAAAACTTACCCTGCCTCCTTTTGAGCCAGCTGCTTCAACAGATTTGCAATACTTGTCCTGGAAAACAGCTTTCCTTCTGGCTATCACCTCAGCTCGTAGAGTTTCAGAATTACAGGCCCTCATGGCTGTCTAGCCTTTTATCATCTTCCATCAGGACAGAGTTTCCTTACGAACCAACCCGTCCTTTATGCCTAAAGTGGTATCCAGAGTAGCTTTAAATCAGGCCATACACTTACCTACTTTTTATCCTAATCCTCAAAACAAACGGGAGAGATTGCTACATTCCTTGGACACCCGCAGACAACTGCATTATTACATGGACAGAACAAAGCCTTTCAGGAAATCAGAACAGCTCTTTGTGGCATATGCAGTAGGAGCTAAAGGAAAACCAATTTCCAAACAGACAATTTCAAAATGGATAGCCCACTGCATACGCTTTTGCTATTCCTTTCATGGCAAAACTGTACCTACAGGCATTAGAACTCATTCCACCAGGGCCACAGCCACCTCTGCAGCCTTCCTCAGAGGAGTTCCTACCAAGGATATCTTGGAAGCAGCACTTGGAGTTCTGTGCATACCTTCTCCAAGCACTACAACTTACCATTATACTCCAAATCTAGAGCAGGCTTTGCCACTGCAGTCTTGCAGGGCATTTTGGCTCCTCCTAGTTACACCTAGTGCCTACCACCCCTTTCTTAGCTTTGAGATTCTACCCATATGTAAGGACTGCAGCTGTATGCACGATGAACATAGTACAGTTTTGTACCCACCATAAATGCAGATGTTCGAGTGCTAATACAGCTGCAGTCCAGATTTCCCTCCCTCCTTACCCTCTAGGGGTATGCTTTTATGGTGTATTTGCTTGCAACTACTGTTTTTTGATTATATTGCATTGCATTATTACCTAATTTTATGTATTGCCTTCCTTCTGGGGGCACCTGACATCTGGGGCAAGAAAAACTGAAGAAAATGGCGTCGGCTGGTTCTTATATACCCCTGTCGCACTGATGTCAGGGAAGAAGCGACAACAACCGACGCCAGACCTAAACTTTGGAATTCGGCCGACCGAGCACCCGCCTGACGGCAGGGAACCCATATGTAAGGACTGCACTGTATTAGCACTCGAACATCTACATTTATGGTAGGTACAAAACTGTACTTTTCTGCAGTGAAGGGTGTTAGTCACTAAATATATATATATATATTTTTTATTTTGACCAACCTATCAGTCTTTTTATTATCACAACCTGCATTTTAGATTTAAAATCATGCACCCCAATATCACAAGTATTATGTGACTAATTAAAATTAAATTACTAGCTATGCATACTAGGCAGCTCTTTGGAAATTTTGCAATGTGTTCTGGTGCTGCTAGGACTGCTTTTTATTCCAGAATTATTGTTATGCAATCTTTACAAGCATCTCACACTCAAAATATTGTAATGCTTTAAACTAGCTTGAACTAACAAAAATGTATTATTTAGATTTGTACACACTGTCTAGTTTATGTGATACTACACCCCATTACCTATAAGTTTAAAACAAAATCATTTTGATTTGTCTTTGCAACTCAGCAATAACCACTTTTCTTTCTTCTTGACATGATGATGTCAGTCAGTGGTATAATATTAATCTGTCTGTTAGTGCTCTCCATCCCATCTTCCTACCAAACCTGAATATTCCTACCTTGCCTCCTGCTGCTGCCACAAATTGCTTTTACTGTGCAAGCTGACTGCATAGGTAACACTTGTGTGAATGTTATCTGTAACTCCCTGTACTGACACCTCTTTACTACTTCCTTGGATATGCTTGCTACCACCCTGGCCATCTCCTCTGACAGGCCTTTGGTAACCTTATCCTTAGCATGCACCAATATCGCCATGTTGGTAACTCCATTGATCTCCACCTCTTCCTATGTAAGTCTAAGTGCCAACATTGTTTTAATATAAATCCTGTCTCTTATTTCTCCATTATCAGTGTTGTAATACCCATGTTATTTGAGTGAACAGTCACCATCTCTTTCTCCATTCGTATTTATCTTCCTCATAGATTCCACTATACTCTTGCCTGCAATCTGCCTCTCTAATTCTACAACCTGTAACCAGGGACTCCAATGCCACACTTGATACTTTTTCTCATTCTTGCTGTGCTTTTTCTGCAGTGCCTCTCCACTGTTAACTTTCACTAAATTCCTTTCCTACATGATTAAACATCCATCCTTGCCTACTTCCTTCGTGCACTTCTTGTGGTATTGGTTCCTGCATCGTTTCATCATTTTGTAGCTGGAGTCTATGCTTGTCCTTAAAGTTTTATTTTCTTCCTACTGGCCTCCTTTTTTTGGCTGTACCTCCAGCCTTTTCCCTTCATTGTACTCTGCGCTATCTCACTTGCATGTACTTTGCTGCAACTTCTGTTTATATCATCCCTCCCTGTGCAGTCTTCCACCTTGTGTTGCTTTTTCATCTTCAGTAGTACTATCCTTTCGCACATGGCAAATCAGTCTGCTACAGTCCCTAGCTTTTGTCTTGTCTCATGAAGGTCCCTTATTCTTTTGTCAACCTCATATACTCTGCTACTCCAAATGTCCATGAGCCTTACAGTTGCTCCACACATCAAATGCCTGACTAACTTCTGTCCTACTCTTCCAATCCAGTCTGTACTATTCTTTTTTGAGGCTGCATATACAAGATATAAACAGATGCAGCACTCATTTGAAAAAGAAGTACAGAACCCACAATCTACTCATTCAGTTTCCTTGATAATATCATGGCCTTTGGGACTGGTGATAAAAATGAAAAAACATTAGTCATGATGTAGTAAGATGTCCATGGATCTAGCTGACATGATCAAATGGCCAGAATGTCAAAACCCACTCCGTTGAGACCACAGTCTCCAACATTGCATTTGTTGTAAGCTGACATGATCAAAGTTCAACCCATAGAATACCATGGTAGACCTGCAGCTCAGATTCACCATGTATACAGTCATGTATTTATCTAGTGAGCACAGAATATTTAAATAGCAGTACACATGGAAGGCTGAGCTGCTGGCCTTCCATGGTATTCACAATATTTTCATTTAGTGACCATTATTATATATATACATTTATGCGCAATAATATATGACTTTAGTTGCTTTTTTATACTAGATAGGGGAAGTATTTTTCTGAGTACTGTAAAAAACAAGACTGGTACATGAGCTCAGTCAGATAAGATAGATGCATCATGGACAAAAACTGCTTGGTGATTGTTACTTATATTTGTATTGTGATAAAAAAATCCTTATAATATTATATTGACACTGCAGAAACAACAAAAAAAAAAAAAACACACTAAGTTCTGCAAAAGGCTTGCTAAGTCAAGAAGCAACCAGCAAAGAAATAAATGTAGCAAAGCCACCATGGAGAGATATAATAATAGTGTAAATGAGGATGCTAAATATTATAGCCAATTTTATTAAACATAAAGCTGTGATCAACACAGAAAAATAAAAGCAATGATAAGTGCTTTTGGCCAATGCCTTCTTCAGATCATATCGCATTCCAGTTAGGGATGTTTTTTCAAAGTGGCTGAAGCCATTCGAACATCATCTAATCATGACATCATCCATTAGCCTTCCTGTTATGCCTCCTTCCTATGAGTATAGGTTTTAAAGGTAAAACACCATTAAGACATGGTGGTTTGTCAGCTAATAAATCAGCTATCCAGCGACTGTCAGCTAATTCAGTGTAATTGTTAAGATCTCCTCTTCTTGAAGATGTTGTCATAACTTCTAGTACTGAAAACTGGAAATTGTTGCTGGGATTTGTTATAATATGCTGGAATAAGGAATTATCTTTATTCCTTAATCTAATGTCACTAAGATGTTTAAAAATTTGGGGTTTTAGTAGACAGATGGTTTTACCGACATAAAAACTTGTGCAGATTGTGCAACTTGCTAAGTAAACCACATATCTTGTGTTACAGTCTGCATGGGTATATAGTTTGTATTCTCTATGGTTAAGAGGAGGACAGAATAAATTGCTGGTCTTAATATATGGGCAGGCTTTGCAATTACCACATTTAAAAGTTCCATATCTGGCATGATGTTCATTTCTCCTTAAATTCTCTTTACATAATAGCTGCTTCAACTTCTTTTTATTTTTGAAGCTGAACCTCGGCATGTCACCAATAGTATCTCTGATATTGTCATCTGCTAGTAAAATTTTCCTTTTCTTCCTTAAGATAGTGCAAATCTCCTGAACATCTTGACTATAGGTAAGTGAACATCTAAATGCTGTATATTGCTCCCTATGTCCCTGAGAGGTCATTTTTTGTATGTGCCATTAAATTATGTTTATGGAAATATGGTTTACCTCTCCTATTTCTCATACCTTTGGTTTCAGATGCTACTTTAGTTATTAGTTAAAGTCCTGTCCGCAAAGGCACAAAACACATGTCAAAAGAATTCCAGCTGCAATAGAGTATCACTTTTTATTTCTCTGTGGCCTGTGCCCCAGAGTCAAATTATAGTCCCTTCTGTAATCATATCATGATTATTAGGCATGACTTTGTTCTGGAAAAGATTTTTCAAAAACTTATAGCTATTTGAACCTGGCGCATACATAAAATAACTGTATAATAGGCCACAATAATAATGTGCTCAAATTATACTTTAAGAAATTAACCCTCCAAGTCTTATTTTGTTTGCATTAATTAAAATGGAAAGTTATTTTTAATTAAGATAGCCACCTCCAAATTATTAGATTTACCTGAAGCTAGGATGTAGGCAATCCATTTTCTCTTTGGGAAATCAGACTATGAGGAACGAATAACGGCTTCTTATATAAGACAAGAGCGTGAGTGCTCATGATATAAAATACGTGCCAGAATGGCTTTATCTTATTGTGGAACCATAGACTGTAAACATTCCATGGTAAAATTATAAAAATGTTGTAATTTAATTATTTGAAACTGTTAACCAAAGGGTTAGTACAAAAGTGGTAGTACCATGTAGAGTCATATACTTGACCAAATGGACACACATTTATGTTTTCATATTATAGGTGTATAGACTACTCCTCCCCATTTTTTGTTATTAATGTACATTTTAACAGGACAGGAGAAAAAGAAACCATGAGGTGCAAGCTTCCTTACCCCAGCATCTATTCCTAACAATACATGTTGAAGTTATCTTATGAATGAATAACTTAACTAACCAACCAAAACATCCCTCAGCTGAAACCCAGTACTAATTAAAGTATTGTACAACAATATGTGTACAGTTAGTAAGAATCGTCAATTCTACTTAGAGGTGATATACCGCTATTCTTGTCTGAAATAGTGTTTAAAAACTGTAGTAACAGCATTAGACAGAAAACATTTACCAGCAGGATATGGGCCAGAAAGAACCCATAATAAATAAACAGTGAAGCATACAGCCAAAAGTATAAGTAAGGAGGACTAGTGGAAATTGCACACCATTATAGATAATGATACTCCAGGCCTTTACACCAGTAACGAAACTAAGCTGAAATTATACTCATGCTCAGCATTTAAAGATGCCTTGTATTGTCAGTGTGGAAAAGCCCTGTAGGTATGTTAATTCAGTACATATCTGTACCTAAATATGTGTGTGCATATATAGAAATATTTTTTTAAATGTATGGGTACGTAACAATAGTGGGACCTTGAAAGTCATAATACTGAATGCAAAATCCTAAAATGTCAAAATGTTAAACCTTTACACTGCTGAATGCAAAATGCTAACTAATAGCATACATGTGCTACATATATACTGTGTCAGAACACAGCCAGCCAAACAATATCACTCACCTGTTAGAGAGACTCAGAAATAAGGGTTAACATTTGCAAGGAGTATGGGGGGGGGGGGGGCAAGTCCAGCTCTCTACACATGTAGGAGAGTATAGAGTTTGATTTCAACATTTTAAGATTTCTTCATTTTCACATTTCAATATTGCACATTCAGTATTATAACTTTCAGTATATTGCTTTTTAGTATGTTGACATGGACCCTATATAAAGATATACAAGTGACTCCCAAATTAGAACAGACAATATATTGGTTGAACACCTAAATAATATTAACATTCAAAAGACTTACTGATTCTGGTCATCAATAAAGCACCACACAGTGAAAACTGACCCTGCCAATTTTTATTTGCTAAACAATGGCCATCCTGTTTAAAACTTGTTTTTGTAAGAGTTACTTGAACATTAGCTGAAATCTCTGTTAAACCCAAGACCTTTCTACTAGGAGTTCAACTATCCATCAATAAGCCACCTGACAGATACTACTGATGAATGGCATGGCCATCACTTCCCTGACATTATAAATGCTGACTATCTACCACAAATAGTTAACAATCCTACAAGGGTCCCCAGTATCCTTGATCTAGCCCTCACAAATATGGCCACTTCTTGCAGATCTCCTTTTGAATAATCATCATGCCTTGTTAAGTCAGACCATAATTTAATCACCCTTTCCTTTAAAATGTATAATGCTTCCCCTGTAAATAGCTCTGTGTTTTTTCCTCAAAAGTGAATATTCTTCATTTACTTGATGACCTACATAACTCCTGTAGTGGTCCTCCTCTAAAGGATCCCATTGCTGAATCTGCTATTTCTCTGATTTCTACTCCCACTTATAGGTTCATAGGTTCATAGGTAGGTACTAGGCTATTGGCCCAAGGGCCTACGTAAGCCTAGCCAACAAGGTTCCCTGGCTTATGCCACCGAAGAAAGTTATTTTCCTGTGCCATTGTCGAGCAGAGACACAGAAGTGATCCCTGGGATGTATTTCCTATTTCCCATCCACTCATCAAGAATTTTCTTGAAGAGTGCTAATGAAGAACTTTGCTTGACATAGATGAGTAGCCTGTTCCAGAGTATGGGAAGTCTCTGGGACAGGAATCTATTACTCCAGCATGTCCTGTTTATTGTGGTGACAAGGTTTATGTCCCTAGAGCATGTAGCTTGGAGGGATTGGGATTTCTTTAGGTGTAGCATGTCCAACAGCTCTGGGTTTGACATAGCTTTATATGTTAGGCAGAGATCACCTCGGAGTAGGCGATATGCTACGGAGTAAAGCTGGAGTTATTTGAGGAGGTCAGTGTAGGGCATTTGTTTGAGGCCATTAATCCTCTTTGTGAGGTACTTCTGTGGCCTTTCCAGCTGCTGCAGATGTCTTGTGAGGTACATTCCAAAAGGGGCATTGTACTCTATAATGGGTCTAATGAGTGTCGAGTAGAGGGGAACAATGACCTCTTTTTCCTGGATGAGAACCCTTGTATGATGAGGCGTGCCATGTAGAAGGACTTCCTGACTATTGTGGCGATGTGACTATCAAAGGAGAGAGTACTGTCCACCTGGGTCCCAAGGTCTCTTATCACACATTCGGTGTTAAGTAGATTGCTGCCTATGTGGTAGTTCATGGGTACAGAGTTTTTACCAAAGGGGATGACACTGCACTTGTTGGCATTGAGCTTGAGGCCATGGCTCTGACACCAGGCATCTGTCTCATCGAGGCCCTTCTGTAGGATGTCCACATAATTTGGGGACTTGACTATGGCTCTGAGTTTGCAGTCATCTGCGAACTTTGTTAGCCAGAGGCCTTCTGTGTTAGCCTGTACTTCAGAGAAGTAGATACCAAACAGGAGAGGTCCCAGGATGGAACCCTGTGTTACTCCACTTGTCACTGCTTTGAGTTCAGATTTGGAGTCTGCAACTTTTACAGCATGAGTTCTGTCAGTGAGCCAGTTGGCAACCCATCTTGTGATGTAGGGATTTATTCCTAGTTTAGTGAGTTTAGCTATAATTCCAGAATGGGGGATGGTATCGAAAGCCTTGGCGAGGTCAAGATAGGCTGTGTGAACCACCTTACCCTCATCTACAGCTTTGGTGACTGCCTCAAAGAAGTCGATCAGGTTCAGGAGGCATTATCTGCTTTCACAAACCCGAACTGGGTGGGATCCAGAGTTTGGAGGTTATCAATGTCTTTGTTTATGAGTTCCATGATGATACGTTCCATGGCCTTGCAAACCCGGCTCGTCAGGCTAATAGGTCAATAGTTCCCGGGATCAGTGATGGCTCCCCCTTTGTGGAGTGGGATAACTGTTGCTGTGCACCATTCAGTGGGCACAAAGCCTGATGCAAAGCTATTATTGAACATGGTGCTTAAGTGGGGAGCCAGTTCGTTCTGAAGTTCATGTAAAACGCAGCCTGGGATGTTGTCCAGTCCCATGGATGCTGTATTTTTGGCTTTAGACAGTGCAGCTTTTACCTGCATAGTTGTGATTACAGGGACTCTGCATTCCTCCTGTATAGATATGGGCCCTTTAGGGGGGGGGGTAAAGTTAGCACTGAACCTATCTGCCAGGATGTTGGCAATATCAGTTGGTTCTGTAATTTCCGTGCCTTTGTACTGTAACTCAGAGCAGATCTGGGTGCTGCCATCAATATTCTTGACATAGCTATAGAATGCTTTGTGGTTGTCCTTAGAATTAGTGGCAATTTTGTTTAGGTAGCTAGCTTTGGAGGATCTTATAAGGAACCTCAGCTTCTTACTGAGGCTGACCAGTGAGCTCCTCCACTCATGGGATTTTACTCTCTTTTGCAACAGTTTCTTCCTTCTGTTGTACAGTTTGTTTATGGCAGGGGACCACCAGATTGGCTTCCTTTTTTTGGAGGATAGTGTCTTGGTTCTGTTTGGGATAGCATGATCCATGCACTCGTGTAAGTGCTTATAGAGTGCATTTGTGTAGGATTCAGCAGTTTTAACTGTACTGTCCATCTGCATGGGTGTCATGAAGTTCACCACTTCAGTCTTAAGAAGCATGAAGTTGGCTTTGGAGAAATTTTTTACTGTGGTTTCCTTAATGGGGGGTGGGGGGGGGGATGTGGATATCAAGGGTGATTAGCTTATGGACAGATCGAACCAATGAGGAGCTGACTTCAGGTGTGGAACACTGGTCACTCATGTTGGTAATGACTAAGTCTAGGATATTAAACCAAACAAGAAACCAAACGATAAACTGAAATCCAAAAAAGCACAATGGAGCTGGTCGCTGAGGATGAAGTAATCCACAAACGTATTTGCAAGTAAACACCCTTTTGAATCCAAAAAAAATAACGTTTATTAAAGGGTTCAGATAAAATCACATAAATCTCATGAGCGCTTTCATTTGGCTCCTGCCAAACTTTTTCAAAACAGTAACAATAGGTATGTATTAGTTAAATACTGATACGTAAGCACCGTCAATTAATTAATTAGTGTACAATATATTTTAGCCTCTTAAAGTACTGAAACAAAAAAATATTTTTTTGTTTTTTAACATCTAAGCAAATTATGAACATACACTATTCATGACAGGAATGGATCGTAAAAAACAAATTAATGCAGTGAACCTTCTAATGACTGTGAAAAATATTTTCACAGTACATAAATTATTGTAAACACTTGTGTTAAACCTAATTAAATATCTAATATATATGAATTATAAAATATATATTTTTATCTATAGCAAATATTGATAAATAAATAAATAAATAATAAATAAATACATAATGTTCAAAATAATCAAATAAATAATAAGACTATAGAATATATATATATATGTGTGTATATATATATATATATATATATATATATATATATATATATATATATATATATATATATCAATGCCTACTCATTCATACTTGAAGTTGTGTAACAATATATTTCATAAATGTTTTCACTATATATATAGATTTGCCTTAAATAATAAAAAATAATAATTCATAATAAAATCTACTATGTTTATAAAAACATGTCTAAAAATATATGTATAAGTTATATGAATCATTAAAAATGCATATTATTATACAGGTGCATGAATATATAAGGAACACACATGACAGTTCTTGTAAATCTAATCTTCGTGTACAGTTCTAAAGTTACCTAGATAAAGATTTTAATTTTAAAATACTACTGATAGAAATGTAATTATTCAAACCTGGCCAATTGTTGGAATTTAATCTCAACTGCCATTCAAGCTCATGTTTCTCTAACAATGGTTGCCATGCCCCCCCTCTCATAACTTGTTTTATTACATCTAATACAATGAATTTAAAATTATGTCCTGGGTGAAAATTTACATGTTTTGCAAGGGCATTAAATTCATTTTCATCTCTTATTGCCCTTACATGTTCACTTATACGTTCTTTTAATTTCCGTTCTGTTTTCCCCACGTAAAACATAGGGCAAGACTGACAAAGGGGACAATATACCACTCTTTCAGTTGAACAGCATGCCTTATATTTTAATATTATCTTATTGTTGGAAATTGTTATATTATTTGTCTCATAGACGTATTTACAAAATTTACATTTCCCACATCTAAAAGTTCTCCCTATTTCATTATTTTTGTTCGTTTCAAACATATTTTTCATGTTTTTACCCCTTTTATATACTATTCTAGGTTTTTCATCCATTATGTTATGTAGTGTCATGTCATTCATAATAATCTGCCAATTTTTGTTCATAATTTGCCTAATAGTATTACTATGAATGCTATAATCTGTAATAAATTAATTTCTAAATTATTTTATGTTGTTTCCTGAATTATTTACCAATAAATGATTCACTATAATTTCATCATTTTCGATTGTCGGTCCAACTAATTGTTGGTTTATTAATGTAAACTCAGTACTCATATCAACTTGATTGTCTATTGACCTCCAAATTTTATATTCCAATAATGGTCTATAGAAAAATTCCTCCCGTTTTTTCACAACCTCACCCATTACCTCAGTAATTAAATATTCCGGGTAACCTCTGTTTTTAGACATGTTTGATAACAACTGACATTCATTAATAAAATCTTCCCATTTGCTCGCCATCCTTGCAGCCCTCACAAACTGTCCTTTAATCACTGCTTTTTTTTTGAGGGAAAGGATGGCAGCTGTTATAGTGTAGAAGAGTATTACTGTATGTTTTCTTACGAGAGATTTTCATTTTATATATCCTATTCAACCTATCTTTCTCTAACAAGACATCTAAATAAGCTACTTTACTAATATCATAGCTCACAGAAAACTTTAAAAATAATGTCGTCCCATTTAAATATTCTATGAATTCATCTAGTTGTTTACTATTTCCTGTCCAAACAATAAAAATATCATCCAAAAAGCGGAGATACAGTCTACAATGCTTAAAATAATTAGAACTAAAAACGTTGTCATATTCCCACGTACACATAACGGTGTTAGCATACAGTCCACCGCATGGGGAGCCCATCGCTAAACCTTCTTTTTGTAAATAAATATTTTTATTAAAATATATAAAATTATTTCTAAGTACAATGTCCAATAATTGGTCATGTAAACTTGTTATGTTTTGATTAATACCTTTTCTAGTTAAATAAGAGTTGAACATACTAATACCATCACAATGGGGTACTGAAGAATAAAGGTCTTTAACATCTATTGTGACCAAAAAATCATCTTCATAATAATCAAGGTTATTTAAAATACTAAGAAAATGCCAAGAGTCCTTTAACAAATGTTTCTCCGAGTATATATAACTCTTTAATTTATTGTCTATGAATTTTGCTATAGGGTATGTGATGGACCCCTGTGCATCAACAATAGCTCTAAATGGTGGACATTCAGTACATTTATGGATTTTTGGAACCCCGAATATTGTCAGGGTTCTCGGATAATCCATGTTTAAATAATTAAATTCATCACTGTTTAAGTCCCCATCAATGAATAAGTCATGAATTATTCCTCTAGTTCTTCTATATGAAATATTCTTTTCATTAATTGAACTTAACGAGTATGTTTCACCCTCTAGTATAGTCATCATTCTCTGATTATAATCACTAATATTAAATATCATTATACCTCCGCCCTTGTCTGGTTTTATAAATCTCACGGTGTTCATATTTGCCATATAAGTTAATGTATCATTTTCTTGTTTTGATAAGTTATACTTAATGTTGCTATTGTTACTATTGTAAATAGATCTAAAATCCAGTTCACATGCCTTTTCAAACCTCTCAATTGTAGGATGTAGTGGGGGATTAAAAGAACTTGACACATAAAATGGTCCCACTATTCCTTCATTATTTTTGAACATCTGTGAAAAGTTCAATTTTCTTGTGTACATCTTTAAATCTATAATGCTCTGCACTGTGTTCATTTTTCTACTTGGGACAAAAGATTGTCCATATGACAATAATTCACAGATGTCAACATCAAAAACCAAATCAGAATAATTGTAAACAATAAAGTCCCTCTTGCTATTGTAATACATAACCGGTCCATTTGTTTCACTGCCCTTTACTAACGGCGGCCTCTCCAAGGGCCTCTCTGTATTTGTGGTTTCCCCCTCATGTGAAAACCACGATTGTTCCCCTGATACTGCTGGCCTTGATTCGTTTGAAGGTTGTTCTGCTGTCTCTGCTGAAGTCTCTCTGATCTTCGTAGTGTTGGAAAGGAACTCTCCCCTAAAAAATCAATATTTTCATCACAAAATTCATCGATAGCAGAAATTGTTTCAACATTCCCTGCATAGTTGTTGTTATTGATATTAACATTATTTCATTGTTTTCCCCATTGTTGTGATGTTGGGGGCTGTGGATATGCATATCCTTGACTATAAGCTTGAATGTCCCGGTCTAATTTTTTTGTTTTCCTCTCCCTAATAATTTTTACTTTTTCATCTATTGATTTAAAAATCCGTTGATAGTCAAAATCAAATTTACTAAAAGATGTATCTTTTTTTATCTTTTTGTCCAAATCATTTGCTTGCTTAAACAACTGATTTAACAAACTGTTATTATCCTTGATAACAAGACCCATATAGTCAAAACCAAACTTGTCAAACAGTTTTAGCAATTCCATATGCAATGATGAATTAGCACTGAGTCCAGTAGGAAATCTCCATACTCTAAGCCCCTTAGGTACTATGTTCTTGTTCATACATTCCTGAAAATATAAATTATCCATTTGTAGTTTTTTTATTTTTAAAATAATGTAATCTAATTCAGCCAATTTGTCTGAAATAGATTCAACAATACCTGTAGTTGTAGTTCCATTAATATAAAAACCACTGGTGCTCTGCATCCACTTCCCAAGTTCTTCCGTCACTATTTCCTGACCTTTACTGGAAGTTGAAGGCTGTACATCTGTTTCACCTTGTCGCAACTGGTTTTCACTTCGTTCATTAGTTAGGACCTCTTCAGGTTCATCTTCACTTATGTCCACAAACGGATTTTTATGCAATGTTAAATTGGAACATTGAGATAACGAACGCTGTTCAAAATGATCCATCCTGTCGCTCAGCGTTTGTAAAAGGCACGATAATGATTGCAGAGAAATCTCTTCATTGCGTTCCGGTGGTGACTCCACAGCACTCCCAGCCAAGTCCATACTGCTACTAAACCAAACAAGAAACCAAACGATAAACTGAAATCCAAAAAAGCACAATGGAGCTGGTCGCTGAGGATGAAGTAATCCACAAACGTATTTGCAAGTAAACACCCATTTGAATCCAAAAAAAATAACGTTTATTAAAGGGTTCAGATAAAATCACATAAACCTCATGAGCGCTTTCGTTTGGCTCCTGCCAAACTTTTTCAAAACAGTAACAATAGGTACGTATTAGTTAAATACTGATATGTAAGCACCGTCAATTAATTAATTAGTGTACAATATATTTTAACCTCTTAAAGTACTGAAACAAAAAAAATGTTTTTGTTTTTTAACATCTAAGCAAATTATGAACATACACTATTCATGACAGGAATGGATCGTAAAAAACAAATTAATGCAGTGAACCTTCTAATGACTGTGAAAAATATTTTCACAGTACATAAATTATTGTAAACACTTGTGTTAAACCTAATTAAATATCTAATATATATGAATTATAAAATATATATTTTTATCTATAGCAAATATTGATAAATAAATAATAAATAAATACATAATGTTCAAAATAATCAAATACCTAATAAGACTATAGAATATATATATGTATATATATATATATATATATATATATATATATATATATATATATATATATACCAATGCCTACTCATTCATACTTGAAGTTGTGTAACAATATATTTCTTAAATGTTTTCACTATATATATATAGATTTGCCTTAAATAATAAAAAATAATAATTAATAATAAAATCTACTATGTTTATAAAAACATGTCTAAAAATATATGTATAAGTTATATGAATCATTAAAAATGTATATTATTATACAGGTGTATGAATATATAAGGAACACACATGACAGTTCTTGTAAATCTAATCTTCGTGTACAGTTCTAAAGTTACCTAGATAAAGATTTTAATTTTAAAATACTACTGATAGAAATGTAATTATTCAAACCTGGCCAATTGTTGGAATTTAATCTCAACTGCCATTCAAGCTCATGTTTCTTAAACAATGGTTGCCATGCCCCACCTCTCACATCTTGTTTTATTACATCTAATACAATGAATTTAAAATTATGTCCTGGGTGAAATTTTACATGTTTTGCAAGGGCATTAAATTCATTTTCATCTCTTATTGCCCTTACATGTTCACTTATACGTTCTTTTAATTTCCGTTCTGTTTTCCCCACGTAAAACATAGGGCAAGACTGACAAAGGGCACAATATACCACTCTTTCAGTTGAACAGCATGCCTTATATGTTAATATTATCTTATTGTTGGAAATTGTTATATTATTTGTCTCATAGATGTATTTACAAAATTTACATTTCCCACATCTAAAAGTTCTCCCTATTTCATTATTTTTGTTCGTTTCAAACATATTTTTCATGTTTTTACCCCTTTTATATACTATTCTAGGTTTTTCATCCATTATGTTATGTAGTGTCATGTCATTCATAATAATCTGCCAATTTTTGTTCATAATTTGCCTAATAGTATTACTATGAATGCTATAATCTGTAATAAATGAATTTCTAAATTCTTTTATGTTGTTTCCTGAATTATTTACCAATAAATGATTCACTATAATTTCATCATTTTCGATTGTCGGTCCAACTAATTGTTGGTTTATTAATGTAAACTCAGTACTCATTCCTTATATATTCATATATATTATATATTCATACACCTGTATAACAATATACATTTTTAATGATTCATATAACTTATACATATATTTTTAGACATGTTTTTACAAACATGTATGTTTTTATAAACATAGTAGATTTTATTATTAATTATTATTTTTTATTATTTAAGGCAAATCTATATATATATAGTGAAAACTTTTATGATATATATTGTACACAACTTCAAGTATGAATGAGTAGGCATTGATATATATATATATATATATATATATATATATACATATATATATTCTATAGTCTTATTAGGTATTTGATTATTTTGAACATTATGTATTTATTTATTATTTATTTATTTATCAATATTTGCTATAGATAAAAATATATATTTTATAATTCATATATATTAGATATTTAATTAGGTTTAACACAAGTGTTTACAATAATTTATGTACTGTGAAAATATTTTTCACAGTCATTAGAAGGTTCACTGCATTAATTTGTTTTTTACGATCCATTCCTGTCATGAATAGTGTATGTTCATAATTTGCTTAGATGTTAAAAAACAAAAAATTTTTTTTGTTTCAGTACTTTAAGAGGTTAAAATATATTGTACACTAATTAATTAATTGACGGTGCTTACGTATCAGTATTTAACTAATACGTACCTGTTGTTACTGTTTTGAAAAAGTTTGGCAGGAGCCAAACGAAAGCGCTCATGAGATTTATGTGATTTTATCTGAACCCTTTAATAAACGTTATTTTTTTTGGATTCAAAAGGGTGTTTACTTGCAAATACGTTTGTGGATTATTTCATCCTCAGCGACCAGCTCCATTGTGCTTTTTTGGATTTCAGTTTATCGTTTGGTTTCTTGTTTGGTTTAGTAGCAGTATGGACTTGGCTGGGAGTGCTGTGGAGTCGCCACCGGAATGCAATGAAGAGATTTCTCTGCAATCAATATCACGCCTTTTACAAACGCTGAGCGATAGGATGGATCGTTTTGAACAGCGTTCGTTATCTCAATGTTCCAATTTAACATTGCATAAAAATCCGTTTGTGGACATAAGTGAAGATGAACCTGAAGAGGTCCTAACTAATGAACGAAGTGAAAACCAGTTGCGACAAGGTGAAACAGATGTACAGCCTTCAACTTCCAGTAAAGGTCAGGAAATAGTGACGGAAGAACTTGGGAAGTGGATGCAGAGCACCAGTGGTTTTTATATTAATGGAACTACAACTACAGGTACTGTTGAATCTATTTCAGACAAATTGGCTGAATTAGATTACATTCTTTTAAAAATAAAAAAACTACAAATGGATAATTTATATTTTCAGGAATGTATGAATAGGAACATAGTACCTAAGGGGCTTCGAGTCTGGAGATTTCCTACTGGACTCAGCGCTAATTCATCATTGCATATGGGATTGCTAAAACTGTTTGACAAGTTCGGTTTTGACTATATGGGTCTTGCTATCAAGGATAATAACAGCTTGTTAAATCAGTTGTTTAAGCAAGCAAATGATTTGGACAAAAAGATAAAAAAAGATACATCTTTTAGTAAATTTGATTTTGACTATCAATGGATTTTTAAATCAATAGATGAAAAAGTAAAAATTATTAGGGAGAGGAAAACAAAAAAATTAGACCGGGACATTCAAGCTTATAGTCAAGGATATGCATATCCACAGCCCCCAACATCACAACAATGGGGAAAACAATTAAATAATGTTAATATCAATAACAACAACTATGCAGGGAATGCTGAAACAATTTCTGCTATCGATGAATTTTGTGATGAAAATATTAATTTTTTAGGGGAGAGTTCATTTCCAACACTACGAAGATCAGAGAGACTTCAGCAGAGACAGCAGAACAACCTTCAAATGAATCAAGGCCAGCAGTATCAGGGGAACAATCGTGGTTTTCACATGAGGGGGAAACCACAAATACAGAGAGGCCCTTGGAGAGGCCGCCGTTAGTAAAGGGCAGTGAAACAAATGGACCGGTTATGTATTACAATAGCAAGAGGGACTTTATTGTTTACAATTATTCTGATTTGGTTTTTGATGTTGACATCTGTGAATTATTGTCATATGGACAATCTTTTGTCCCAAGTAGAAAAATGAACACAGTGCAGAGCATTATAGATTTAAAGATGTACACGAGAAAATTGAACTTTTCACAGATGTTCAAAAATAATGAAGGAATAGTGGGACCATTTTATGTGTCAAGTTCTTTTAATCCCCCACTACATCCTACAATTGAGAGGTTTGAAAAGGCATGTGAATTGGATTTTAGATCTATTTACAATAGTAACAATAGCAACATTAAGTATAACTTATCAAAACAAAAAAATGATACATTAACTTATATGGCAAATATGAACACCGTGAGATTTATAAAACCAGACAAGGGCGGAGGTATAACGATATTTAATATTAGTGATTATAATCAGAGAATGATGACTATACTAGAGGGTGAAACATACTCGTTAAGTTCAATTAATGAAAAGAATATTTCATATAGAAGAATTAGAGGAATAATTCATGACTTATTCATTGATGGGGACTTAAACAGTGATGAGTTTAATTATTTAAACATGGATTATCCGTGAACCCCGACAATATTCGGGGTTCCAAAAATCCATAAATGTACTGAATGTCCACCATTTAGAGCTATTGTTGACTCACAGGGGTCCATCACATACCCTATAACAAAATTCATAGACAATAAATTAAAGAGTTATATATACTCGGAGAAACATTTGTTAAAGGACTCTTGGCATTTTTTTAGTATTTTAAATACTCTTGATTATTATGAAGATGATTTTTTGGTCACAATAGATGTTAAAGACCTTTATTCTTCAATACCCCATTGTGATGGTATTAGTATGTTCAACTCTTATTTAACTAGAAAAGGTATTAATCAAAACATAATAAGTTTACATGACCAATTATTGGACATTGTACTTAGAAATAATTTTATATATTTTAATAAAAATATTTATTTACAAAAAGAAGGTGTAGCGATGGGCTCCCCATGCGGTGGACTGTATGCTAACACCGTTATGTGTACGTGGGAATATGACAACATTTTTAGTTCTAATTATTTTAAGCATTGTAGACTGTACCTCCGCTTTTTGGATGATATTTTTATTGTTTGGACAGGAAATAGTAAACAACTAGATGAATTCATAGAATATTTAAATGGAACGACATTATTTTTAAAGTTTACTGTGAGCTATGATATTAGTAAAGTAGCTTATTTAGATGTCTTGTTAGAGAAAGATAGGTTGAATAGGATATATAAAACGAAAATCTTCCGTAAGAAAACATACAGTAATACTCTTCTACACTATAACAGCTGCCATCCTTTCCCTCAAAGAAAAGCAGTGATTAAAGGACAGTTTGTGAGGGCTGCAAGGATGGTGAGCAAATGGGAAGATTTTATTAATGAATGTCAGTTGTTATCAAACATGTTTAAAAACAGAGGTTACCCGGAATATTTAATTACTGAGGTAATGGGTGAGGTTGTGAAAAAACGGGAGGAATTTTTCTATAGACCATTATTGGAATATAAAATTGGGAGGTCAATAGACAATCAAGTTGATATGAGTACTGAGTTTACATTAATAAACCAACAATTAGTTGGACCGACAATCGAAAATGATGAAATTATAGTGAATCATTTATTGGTAAATAATTCAGGAAACAACATAAAATAATTTAGAAATTCATTTATTACAGATTATAGCATTCATAGTAATACTATTAGGCAAATTATGAACAAAAATTGGCAGATTATTATGAATGACATGACACTACATAACATAATGGATGAAAAACCTAGAATAGTATATAAAAGGGGTAAAAACATGAAAAATATGTTTGAAACGAACAAAAATAATGAAATAGGGAGAACTTTTAGATGTGGGAAATGTAAATTTTGTAAATACGTCTATGAGACAAATAATATAACAATTTCCAACAATAAGATAATATTAAAATATAAGGCATGCTGTTCAACTGAAAGAGTGGTATATTGTGCCCTTTGTCAGTCTTGCCCTATGTTTTACGTGGGGAAAACAGAACGGAAATTAAAAGAACGTATAAGTGAACATGTAAGGGCAATAAGAGATGAAAATGAATTTAATTCCCTTGCAAAACATGTAAAATTTCACCCAGGACATAATTTTAAATTCATTGTATTAGATGTAATAAAACAAGATGTGAGAGGTGGGGCATGACAACCATTGTTAGAGAAACATGAGCTTGAATGGCAATTGAGATTAAATTCCAACAATTGGCCAGGTATGAATAATTACATTTCTATCAGTAGTATTTTAAAATTAAAATCTTTATCCAGGTAACTTTAGAACTGTACAAGAAGATTAGATTTACAAGAACTGTCACGTGTGTTCCTTATATATTCATACGCCTGTATAATAATATACATTTTTAATGATTCATATAACTTATACATATATTTTTAGACATGTTTTTATAAACATAGTAGATTTTATTATTAATTATTATTTTTTATTATTTAAGGCAAATCTATATATATAGTGAAAACATTTATGAAATATATTGTTACACAACTTCAAGTATGAATGAGTAGGCATTGATATATATATATATATATATATATATATATATATATATATATATATATATATATACATATATATATTCTATAGTCTTATTAGGTATTTGATTATTTTGAACATTATGTATTTATTATTTATTTATTTATCAATATTTGCTATAGATAAAAATATATATTTTATAATTCATATATATTAGATATTTAATTAGGTTTAACACAAGTGTTTACAATAATTTATGTACTGTGAAAATATTTTTCACAGTCATTAGAAGGTTCACTGCATTAATTTGTTTTTTACGATCCATTCCTGTCATGAATAGTGTATGTTCATAATTTGCTTAGATGTTAAAAAACAAAAAATTTTTTTTTGTTTCAGTACTTTAAGAGGTTAAAATATATTGTACACTAATTAATTAATTGACGGTGCTTACGTATCAGTATTTAACTAATACGTACCTATTGTTACTGTTTTGAAAAAGTTTGGCAGGAGCCAAATGAAAGCGCTCATGAGATTTATATGATTTTATCTGAACCCTTTAATAAACATTATTTTTTTTAGATTCAAAAGGGTGTTTACTTGCAAATACGTTTCAAGTCTAGGATATTGTTGCCCCTGGTGGGGGTGTGGATAAGTTGATCCAGGGCATTGGTGTTTATGAATTCCAGAAAGCATTGAGCTAAGGAGTTGGTACTCAGGTAGTTTTCCCAGTTAATGGTGGGGTTGTTGAAGTCGCCCATTATTAGGGTGCTTGGTTGAACCCTAACATTTTCCAGTACATCAAGAAAAGAGGAGTGGGAATCCTGGGGCATGGTGGGGGATCTGTAGCAAGCTACAATTTGGATTGCAGTTTTGCCCAGAGTTAGCTGCACTTGGATAACCTCGGATGCATTATGCTGACCAACTAGATTGGAGGTGTGGATATCCTTAAAGAATATGGACACACCTCTGCCTTTGGTGTATCAGTCCAGGTTACATGGCCAAAAAGTGTGGTATGAGTTATAGCCTGGTAGTGCAGGGGTGCTCTCTGGAACCTTGAACCAGATCTCAGTCACTGCACAGATATCGATATTCTCCAATTTAAGGAGTGCCTCGAGTGAGTGCATTTTGAGATTTAGACTTCTAGCATTGTGTAGCATTACCTTCAGTTTTTGTTTGCATTTTCCTGTTACGGTGCTGAATTTGTTATTTGAACCTTGCCTAAAAAAGGCACTATAGGGGCAGCAAGAGCCTTAGCCAGTATCCAGAATCCCAGGTGCGACAGGTGCAGGCCATCTGTGGCAAATCATCGTGGTCTGTCGACCATGTCATCCCAAGCAGACAGATACTGGATCCCCTTAGAATGACATCAGAAGCTTGAAGTCAATCATTTTGTCCTTGTACTGCAGTATCATTCAGGGTGATGGCAGAATGCTACTCAGGGTTAGGGTCATACCTGCCTGGGCTACAAGATTCTGAGCTCTTCCATGTCTCTTTTCATGTAGTCTAGGGAGGTACGTCTCAGGTCATTCACACCAACATGGACAATGACAGAGTCATATTTGTACTTGTTGTGGAGTGACCTGAGTGTGTGGGTTATGTGGTGGATCCTGGCACCTGACAGGCAGCTGACAGTAACCTTCTCCTTGTTTAGCCTGGTGAGTGGGACATCAGTGTGCCTGACTATAAAGTCACCAATGACTAGTGTGTTGGGTATTTTTTTTGCCTTATTGGATTTGGTTGAGTGACACACTGAGTCTGTGGGCTATGTGTCATTTGGGTTTTGTTGGGTTATGGAGGTTGCTTGTATTTCTGCTTTGGAGGTCTCTGTTGCTTAGATTATTATTGAGAGCCTCTGCGGATGTTTTTGTGTTATTATGTATGGATTTTGGTGGTGTAGATTTAGTGAGACTATGTGATGAGTGTGGTGTGGTGCAAATGTTTACCTTCTCCTCATGACTGTCAAGTTCAGTCTTGGTCGGAGAGAGCTTTACCTCCAGTTTGGCTAGATAAGTGCATCTCTCACAGGTTGTAGTGCTGGGTGGTAGGAGGAGAGGATTGTCTGTGTACATGAGGCAATTTTTACATTGCCTCAAGATGCCCATATTCATCAGATAGACAGGAGATAATACTGGGAGCTGACCCTTGGACATGCCTGAATAAAAAAACTGTTTTCCTCTAGATAAGTGAGGAAAGTGAGTACAAGAGCTGTTTTTCTCTAAGCAAGTGAGAAAAGTAAGTACAAAAACTGTTTTCCTCTAGGTAATGTGGAAGATTGAGTGCTATAGTAATTAGTAGCTTATTTAGTGCTTAACAAGTTCTGAACAAGTGCTGAGCATGAATAAGCAAATGTAAGTGCTAAAACTAAGAATCTGTATCTGCACTAGACAAGTTACAGGACAGAAACAAGTGCAAATGCAGGCTTTCAAATCAGAAAGTTGAGAGAGATGGAAGAGATTGCCCAAACGTCCAATAACTACAATTTCTGAGCCAGAACCACTCCTTATGTGGTAGACAGGTTACCTAGTGCTTACCACTCCCACTGATAAGCTAGAAGGCTTCCCTCCAACACAGAAAGGCTTGGGGGGCTCAGAAGCTTACATACAGTCCTGGATACAGCAAATCTGTATCTGGAACACTAGTTACAGGAAAGGTAGGAAACAAGCTTACAGGTTTTTTTTTTTTTTTTTACAGAAAAGTAGCAAAAACAGTAGTAAAAACAATTCACATGCAGTGCAAGCTAGCACACTTGAGTATGTAGCAATATTATACCAAACACAGTTTAAAAAATGTAATTAAATTAAAAAGGACTAAAGGCAAGTGCAGAAAGAGTTTATTAGATAGAATGTGGTAAAGAGATGGGACTGGGGGAGTGTCCCAGATCAAATTTACAGTGGGGCGGGCAACTGCAAAAGCCATCAAATTTAAACCACAAACCAAAAATAGGGAGGGTGGGTGAGACAAGACAGTTTCAACAGAGATCTAAGCAACAATTAACAAACTCTATAACCAAAAAAATATATACTCAGCTCTGTATATTTGCTGATAGTCTGGAAGGCAGTCTTTCAGAACACAGGTTCAAGCAATTAAATGCAGGCTGTTGCTAACAGGTTAAATTTTATCCAAGTGATCCTTGAGTTAGATAACACACAAGCTGTAAAAACCAGTTATACCAACTGAAGACACTGCAGAAAATAGGGGAGGAAACAGTTTCAACAGAGATCTAAGCAACAATTAACAGTCCAAACTCTAAAACCAAAAAAATATACTCACCTCTGTATATTTGCAGACCAGTCTCTCAGAACAGGGAGACAACAGTTTTAATACAGATCTAAGCAACAATAAAACTCTATAACCAAAAAATATACTCAGCTCTGTATATTTGCAGATAGTCTGGAAGGCAGTTTCTCAGAACACAGGTTAGTTATATTTATAAGGCAGCCCATATCCACACCAAATATAATGAGAAATCTAAAAATACCCCCCTGTGATGGAATATCTATATAAATAAATAAATTATATAGCAAGAAAAGGGAAAAGCTTACTGCTTAGAAGAGGTCTCATTCTACTTGCCTTAAAAACACTTAGAGAACTTAAATGAACCATTAAGAAGAGCAAAGCAGAGTATGAACTGAAAATCACCACTAAAACAAAAAATAATTGCAAATCTTTCTTTAAGTATGTCAGGATCATAAAAACTAACACCCAATAAGGTTTAGAGCTAGTCCACAATAATGACACACTCTTTGACCCAAAGACAATAGCTAATATACTAGTCAACAAATTTAGAGCAAATTTTACTCCATCCACAGTTATAGCTATTCTACATGTTCCACAGCCCCAGTTACCCCCTTTAATTACTAAGTTTACTTCATCCATGGGTTCTGATAGCAAACCAGGTTCCCTGATTACTAATGCCAAGTATGGTCTTTCTGAATCCTTACTTAACCTCTTCAATCTATACTTCTCCACTATATACATTCCTGAAATCTGTAAACAACTATCGTAATGCAGTTACACAAGGGTGGCCCAACCACAGACCCTAGTAACTATAGACCCATTAGTCTCACTAGCCTCATATGTAAAGCTGTGGAGCTCATTATCTCAGGCTTCATTAACCTGGATGTTGAAAATCGCTTAAATCTGGACCCTCAACAATTCAATGAAAATCTCTTAACCCTGGACCCTCAACAATTCAGCTTTTTCAAAGGAAGGTCCTGCCTCTTTAACTTTGTTTAATTTCTTTGAAAAAGTAACCAAGGGAATATATAGTGATTGTGTAGTGCCTACAGCATATCTAGACCTGGACAAGGTCTTTGACACTATTCCTCATGCAGGCATTATTGACAGACTTGTAAATCTGAATATAAATCCTTATATTATGTGGTGGATAGTTAACTGGTTGTCTGGCAGAACCCATGCGGTTAGAGTTGCAGGTGCCATTTCTAAAAACAAAAAGGTTACCAGTGAGGTATCATAGGGAGTTTTGGGCCTTCTCCTATTTAGCAATTGTCATTTATTTCTCAGACTTTCAGACCGGTACTCCTGGCTTATGGTTAACTAAGTTTGCAGATAACTCTACAGTTGGTGGTGTTATTTGATATTCAGCTGGCTCACAAATGCTCTAACATGGGTTAGAACATTTTAACAATTGGTGCAAGGACAATGGTTTCAAATTAAATGTAAAACATGCATGATAGTTCATTTTTGTAAGCAAAACAGTTTCACTTACAATATAGGATGATGCACACGTCAAATCAAATACTGTTGTAAGGGATTTAGGAACTCTTGTTGATAATTCCTTATTATTTGACCATCATGTCAAGTCTATTCTAGTTTGGAAAGCCTTTTGTCTGGCTCATTTAATTTCCCAAAGCATCTCCAATAGTTCCAGAGAATTCTTGTCTCCCCTTTACTCTTTTTTTTATCAGACCCATTATTGAATATAATGTACCTTTTGTCATGTGTTTGTCTAAACATATCACACAAACAGAGAAACCTCAGAGATTCATAAGATATTTGAGACCACTGATCTTTTTACTTCTCAGGGGAGACTGTCAGCTCTTTCTCTGTATTCAGTCTCTTATTAATTCCTCTGTGGGGATCTGTGCCTAGCCTTTCGAGTCATGAAAGATCCAACCCTATTTGACCTCCCTGTTCCTTTGTAGAACTAATGGTACCTCAAATACTCAGTAAAAAGAACTAAACCTTTATCTGCAGATAGATAAGACATCTTAACATGGTACATTCATATTACAACATATTACTCAGCTCTGGAGTATACTTCCACTACATGTCAAGCAGAGTAGCACGCTTGCCACCTTGGTAAATCAAGATAATAGAATGGACAACCTTAAATTCTGACCTGGTATATCTTGCCTTGCCCTCATTGAGACTAGAGATAACTTTTGAATAAGTTTTTATTTTTGTTTAGCTAGGGTTGTAATGGTCTGCAGACTGATTGCCTAGTACTTACCTATGAACTAATATTTTAAGTAATTGCCCACTGTAAAAACAGTTGTAGGAAAACTTAAACCTTACTATTGAAAATGAATTAAATCAAACAAATTTGTATAATGAATAATTAATTTGAAATGAAGAGGTATTTTTTGCCACATAATCAGAGTGGCCTATCATTTAGTCTCCATATCTAGCCAAAGTTATAAAAAAATGGAAAAAAATTCAAGCTTTATTTCAAATAGTAAATATTTGATTGAAGACTATACTGAAACTGAAAACGTACATTTCTATATTTTCTTATTTATCAAAATGTACTGTGATGCTTTTCTAGTTAAAGATGAAGATTTAATTGCCACTATTTGTGATAAGCATTAGTCTAAAAAGTCTACCATGTACTGTGGAATGCTGTTCTAAAAGTTTGGTTTAGAAGAGATTATGGAGGTAATAGTGAAGCATAAACTGAAGTTCCTGATCCTAGTGATGTTACATTAATTTTTACAGAACACCTTGAGAAAATACTTGGAAATGATTTTCAAAGCAAGTTCAATTATTTGTGCTATAGACGGATGAGTTTTAATTGTGTTGAATATTTAAGGTTGATATTATTACTGAAACCTCATCTGGATACAAATACTACAAAAACATGGACCACCTGCACTGGTAAAAGTTTATATTTAAATTGTTTGTTATAGTGGTGCTGAGAATTCAGTTTGCACTGATACTTCAGTTTATAATTTCATCTTTTCAATTAGACTTCATCTACTAAGAAAACTCAAACCTGTATTTTTAACCTTCAATCTGTGTTGTTAACTAACACTAACAAATACCTGTATCTTTGCATTAGCTCTAGATATGTCCAGACTATTTGGCAGTGCCATTCTATATCTCCTGTTTAGACTTCTTTACATTTCCATAAAAATGTATTAGATATGTTCAAATACTTTGGCATTCCCTCTACACTATCATTTGTAAACAGCATGATGCATGCCATGGTTTACAATCAAATAACTGAAATGCATTTGTATGAGTTACACTTAATCGAACGTATAGTGTCAAAGTTTTATAATGTCAATTTATTTTTTTGTTGAATCTACAATATCAAAATGCTCTTCCTGTTCTACATCCCACATGGCAAATGGGTTTTCATGGTCAACTCCTGGAAATATCAAATGTCAAAAACAGTTTTACCATGTTCGACATTTTGGAGGAAAGTTGTTTTAAATTTCGATATTTTAATTTGCCTTTATGGTCACTCATACAAATGTATTTCAGTCATTTGATGGTAAATCATATGTTACTACAGATATTACATATATCACTATACTTTTTTGCTTTGTACCTTGAAAATCTTTATTTGTATTTTTTACACATAAATTGGTTTTCTTTCATTACTATATTTAGCACACGTGAATAAAGATAACCACCTTCATAAAAAATGCCTTGATGCATTGCCCTAATATATAAAACAGAAATTATCTAAATTATAGCAAAACTTGCCAAAGTATAAAACTATAAACTAACTCTTGAGAAGTTTATAATTTTTTAACTTAGCTTACAGTTTAACAGCATTACTTAACTCTTAATAAGTCTATTCTTTTCCACTGAGGTAATGGTTTTAGAACATTAAACCCCTTTCATGCTATTATGACCATTATGTATTTTAAATTATATGATCATTAAACTCATCTGCAATACCAATAAAAAAATAGTGTGTGCAGAATTTTAAAGAGGTCAAACTAAATTGTGTCAGATCAAACGTTATCTGTATTTAATAAAGTTTTAACTGTTAAAATACACTAATTCCCAAGATTTTTCATATCAGTATTTCATTACAATTAATCCTGCAAGCTTTCTGTATGAATATTAATTTTGTATTAACTGCATGTTCATACATTTCATGATGCCCCAAATCTCTAAGGAAGGACTTTCATAGATAAACAGCTCCAAAACAACAACGTAGGCTTAAGAGTTCTTCTTTATAAATTCAAACGCCAACTGTTTGAGTTCCACTCAACTTACTGTATGAACATGAGCAGCAATGATTTAAAACAAATGTTTTTATAGGCAGGTAAGCCTTCCCTGCACCAACACAATGGGGCTCTACTCACACATCCCAAGGCTGTAAATATAATCTCTGCATAGTTGAAGAGACTTGGATAACATATAGTTACCATTAAAGTCTGTGTTTTCACATGTCTCATAATGGAATACACAGGTAGCATTGAGCTCCAAACATATGATCCATGAGCAGCTGAACAGTGAGGAATTAAAAGCTAACAGCTTCCTAATCTGTTTTTAAAAAGCAAGTTAGTTGTTAAAATATAGAATGGGCTTCATTTTATGTACAGAGTGATTTACTTGTATTTCAAATAATAAATTATCTGTTAAAATACAGAACTGGCCCAGTTTTAGTATAGAATTTATCAGTCTAAATATACTCCAACCATTCTCCCATTTCTAGATAACTCCCACATTTTTGATTTCATATTTATTGTTTAAGAAGCATAATTTAGTCATTTTATAATTTATTAATTTTCTTAAAAATGTGTGCTGGTGAATTGTTAGTTTTTTACATGTGAGCTAAACTACAAAAACATTACTGAATGTGAAATGGTGCAATCAGCCAACTTTTCATTACTTCATATTCACAAGAATGAGTTTGCAAGTACTTATGAGTTGTTAAATTCTCATGAAATATGTATTAAGAAAGCTTCCTTGTGTTGACAATTAACAAAATAATTGCAACAGTGGAATTACTGGTCTTATTTGAGGCATGTATATATTTATCAGAAGAACTTCAAAAGTACCCTCTCATATCAGAAGCGTACAAATACATTTGAAAGAGTGTTTCTTAAGTACCTATTGGTATTCATAAGCATAGTGAAATTCCTTAGTAATATCAGTCTTTGCCCATATTGTATGAGACATTTTTTATGGTAAATTAATTCCCTTTTGAAACCATTTATATTTCAAAATGTGTATAAAAACCTACCAATCTGGTCACATACTTTTCTGACATAATGGCAACAATTTTGCATATGATACTTCAAGAGCTGCTACTAAGCATATTTTTGAATTTGTAAATTAGTGACACCATTAAGGATTTTTAATGATACATTTGGATACAAACTAAAGCAGTTCTGCACTCTATATGTTCCACAGACGGGGCCTTTTTGTAGGATCACAGATCTGTATTTGTAATTATTTTTATTTTCACTAAATATTTTATTGTTACGTTTTGCTATAACCTAAAACATATAGAATTGTATCTGATGTAGTTTCAAAAATTTCAATATGCATTAAAATATGTTTCAGTTAATAAAAATGTTGAAAGGCTAAAAACTAACAAGGTTACAAGTCTGGGGTATTTTTTTTTTTACTTAGCACATGCATAATTTGTTTTGTATTTGTTATAGTGGGACATTATGATTATCTGTTGTCCTATCTAAAAAGTGATGTAAGAATCCAATCTCCTTCTCTTTAATATGTTTCTTTTTCTTCTTCATATTAGCTTCTATGTTTTCCTTGTAAAGAAAGGTTTGAACATTTTATAATAAAAAAAGATGATTGCAAAAGATGGAATGTATAATAGACATAGGTGTTTTTTTGCAGTGCTGTTTTGAAGTCTTAATTTTATTTCTTGTAGGAAAGAGCATAAACCTGGATTTGTAAATTGTGTAAATCTTAACCAGAGTGTATGATTGACTTATAATACTCAGCCAAGAAAGATAACCATTATAGAATGGTTACATTTCATTTATAAACTGATGTGACTAAATCTGTCTAGGTTTTTGTTAAATGTACACAGTCTTCGGGGTGGCATTTATTTCACTTGTGTGATATACAGCTGATATTTTTCAGTTGACTAATAATCTCCAGTGTTGATAAGATTTTCATGTGCTGCTTTTCTTGCAAGTGAAAGTGCAAACAAATACAATACATTTCTGAGTATTATAGCTTGCTAGTACCCATCTCCAAAAATTAGATCTCTGCAGTATTGTTTTTTTTTCTGATGATCATTCATTCATTCTGTCCTAACTGATACACAGTATATTTAGTCCATTACACTGATCTAGCAGTCAGTGTGGCAGATATGGAAAATGTATTTTCCTTCAATTACTGTATCATCATTCTGACAGAAAAAGTTCTGTGTAAACATATGATAACATCAGTTAGCAGAATAATTTCATTGCTGGACTTTAACAATAATTATAGATTAAATGGCAGCAGAAAATGTGCCTGTTCCTTTGGCAAACATTCATGTAGCACTGCTTGCAGTCTAGTAATAACTACTAGCAGTCATTACTACTTAAACTTTCTTACTGTCTCCTGCTTCATATTCCAATCAGCACTAAATAATTATATCCATATGCAAGTCTGCAGAATGAAAAACGAGTCCAATTTCATGTTTTAACTTCAATAAAATGTTTCTTCCGTTTTGCATTTGCTGGAACTCCTACTGGCTTCTGCAGCTGCTACCATCTGAATATAAGTGCATGAAATTTGTAAGTTCCCTGCAGATAAGGCAAGCACCATTTGATGGATTGCACCACTGTCAGCATGGCTTTTAAATTAATTTTACATCAAGGATGTTTCTAAATGTTGATGCTATTCACCTGTAAAATAAGAAATAATTGTGTGACTGAATTAAAATGCATTTTTAATTAAAAAGAGTTGTATCTGTTGACTATTGCCATTTATTAGTATCTTCCTTCTCCATTTAAAACAAATCACAAATTTAACTACATTATAAGAAAAACTCAGAAGCAAGATCAGAGAAATCTTTTAACCTCAAAGGCAGTTGAGGAATTCATAGGTTCATAGGATGATACTAGGCTATTGGCCCAGAGGCCCTTATAAGCCTAGCCAAGAATTTCACCCATGTTCCCTCAAAGTCAGCACCTGTTTCTCCTGTCCAGCAGGCACACAGGTGGGACCCCAGGGGTATATTTTCTGTTTCCCACCCAGTCGCCCAGGTTCCTCTTAAAAAGGGCTAGATAGGTACACTGCTTGACATGCAGAGGGAGTCCATTCCACAGATGGGGAAGTCTTTTGGACACAAATCTACCCTGCCAACAAGTTCTATTAATGTCACAGACCAGGTTAAGGCCTTGCATGTGGGTTGCACAAGTGGAGTTTGTCTTATGGATATGCAGCAACTCAAGGCTGGATATGAAATGGCCTTGTATGCCTGACACATGTAATCTCTGAGCAGTCTGTATGAGACTGAGTAGAGGGACAGGGCTTTTAGCCTATCTGTATAGGATAGGTGTTTGAGACCCTGGATTTTCCTGGTCAGGAACCTCTGTGGCTTCTCCAACTGCTGCATATGCTTGGCAAGGTACATGCCAAAGGGAGCATTGTACTCGATAATGGGTCTGATAAGAGAGGACTACAGGCATGTTATTACCTCCTTGTTCCTGGATGAAATACCCTTATTTATGAGGTGGGCCATGTAGAAAGCCTTCCATACAATGGAGGCAATGTGGTGAAAAGTCAGGTTGCTATCAGCCAGGGTGCCCAAGTCCCTCATGATTGATTGCCTGCTTATTACATTGATATTAATGTGATAATTAGTGGGGATGACATTTGCCACAAAGGGGATAATGATGCATTTCTTGGCATTCAGTTTGAAGCCATGCTTCTAGCACCAGTCATTAGTTTGGATAAGGCCTTCTTGGAGGATGTTCACATCACTATTGGAATTTAAGACAGCACCCAGCTTGCAGTCATCTAAAAACCTGGTCAGCCACAGACCACTGGTTTTGGCTTGCACCTCAGAAAAGTATATCCCAAACAGTAGAGGCCCAATACTGATCCTTGGGGTACACCGCTCATTACAGGTCTACTACTAGAGGTGGTTTCCCCTACTTTGAATGAGTGGGTTCTATCAGTGAGCCAGTTAGCTACCCATCTGGCAACATACAGGTTGATGCCTAGCTGGGAGAGTTTATCTATTATGCCCGAGTGGGGAATAGTGTCAAAGGCTTTGGCTTGGTCAAGGTAAGCAGTGTGCACTGTCCTCCCCTCATCTATGGCTTTGGTGATTGTTTTAAAGAAGTCAACCAAGTTTAACAGGCATGATCTCCCTTTGACAAAACCAAACTATGTGGGGTTAAGTGTTTGGAGGTTGCAAATGTCCTTGTTTATAAGGTCCATGATAATGCATTCCATGGCCTTGCAGATCAGGCTAGTTAGGCTGATGAGCCTATAATTGCCTGGGTCAGTGGATGCTCCACCTTTGTGTGGAGGGATGACAGTGGCTGTCCTCCATTCAGCTGGGATGAAGCCAGTGCTCAGGCTTTGGTTGAATAGGGTGTCTAATGGAACTGAGAGCTTATGCCTGAATTCATGTAGGATACAGCCAGGGATGTTATAGGGTCCCATGGAAACTGTATTTTTTTGCCTTTGAGAGGGCATTAACGACCTGTTCCTGGTGATGAGGGGAGGGGGGCAGGTGCTGGGGATGTCCTGGTTGACTGATGGGGGGACAGGGGGGTGAAGTTTTTACTGAACTTGTCTACCACCAGGTTGGCTATATATATGGTGTTTGTGTATGTGGTGTTATTGACCACCAGTTCAAAGCAGATTTGGGTGTTACCTTTGAGATTGTGGACATATTTGAGGAAGGCCTTGTGATTGTCCTTGTTGGATGTGGACAATTTTGATTCAATATTAGCCTTAGAGGATTTCACCAGTGATCTTATTTGCTTGTTCAGACAAAGGAGAGATTGCTTCAAACTTGGCACCTGCGCCTTCTTGGCCCTGGACAGCAATTTTTTCCTTCTATTATAGAGTTTGTTTATTGCTGCTGTCCACCAGACAGGTTTACTCTTCCTTGAGGAAGATGATTGGTCCTGTCCATACAGCTATGCAGGTGCTCATATAGTTTTTTGGTGTAGGCTTGGACATTAGTGCTAGTTCCAACTGAAGGGACAGTGGCTGTAAAGCTGCTTATACCTGCCCTGAGGAGACTGTAGTCAGCTTTGGAAAAGGTTTTTCATTTGAACCTGACGGGGGGGGGGGGGCTCTGGGGAGATAGTGACTTCAAAAGTGATCACTTTATGGTTGGATCTTACCAAGGAGCATGACACTGTTGGAGTGCTACAGTGGCTACTCATGTTGGTTAGGAACAGGTCCAGGATATTTTCACCTCTCATAGGAGTGTCGACCAGCTGTTCCAATGCATTGACACTGATGAAGTTGAGGAATCTCTGGGCATTCATGTTTGGGCTAGAACAGGTCTTCCACTCTATGGTTTATTGCTGTTGTGTGATATTTGATGCTAAACATTTAAAGTAGAAGTCTTAAGACATTCTTCAGGTAAGAAAATGAGCAGGTGTTGTCCATTCTTTCTTTTGATCGCAAGTTGATTTTATGCTAAAGAAAAACTTAACTTATGGGCCATTAAAGGATAGCTCATAATTCATTCCATGAACCTTTGCTTCTTGGATTGTCTTTTAGACTCATCCTAGACCATTGGTTGCCTTTGTCTCACACTTTGGACCAGTCAGAAAGTATCAGTGATTTCCTATGGTTAGAGTTTCTCTGTCATACTCAAATCTTGCCTTAATCTACAAGCGTGCAAGGCCAATTGTCTATCACATCATAATATAAGAAAGATGTAGACAGTAATTTTGTGTACAACTTTACTTTCAAAGTTCTTTGCTTTTAATATAATGTCTGGGCTATATGTGTTGGAGAAAGTGACCTGGCAGCTATGATGCACAGGAAACATTACCTTATTACACTACTACACTACACTTCACATTCAATTACCACACAGAGGCAGTTTGAATTCATAAGTGACAGTTTGGAAAGGTAGCACTAGTGTTGGCATGTATTGGATTTGAGCTACATCAATAGTTGTGAAAAACTATATTCTCTTCAAAAAGAAAAAAGTATCTGGTAGTTGTTAAATAGAAATTAAGAAAAAAGCAGTGAAGCTAGCTATTCTAACTCCAAGTACCATCACCAAATCTAGTGCCACCCCTCAACTTTAATTTCAGGGAAAAAAACTTCCTCTTTTTTAAACTGTAGCAAGCTGCTTTCTGCATTTGTAACAAGAAGCTGCTACAGTTCTCGCCACACACAGAGTGTTACAGTTCTTCAGTTCTGAATGCAAATGCAATACTGGCATTAATTTCTGAATGCTGGCATGCATTGAAGACCGATTGGGATCTGCTGATTCTACCCCCAAATACTTTGCAAGGAGACTAGCTACCCCCCCCTTTGCCCCACCCTAGCTACATCTCTGTAAGAGAATAATCTTTCAATCCACTCAAAATGTTATGTTACACAAGGCATATTGGTGGTGGGTAATATATGTTCGTACCTTAATTCAAGTGTGTACATTCTTCTGTATGTGAGGTATTAATTGTACTGTTCACTAAAGCTAGGCAATGAACAATTTATCATATTCTACATGGAAATTTTCACTAGTCTGTTAACATGGTATCGCTAGAAGTGTTATTGAGTTCTGAATGAACAATACTTTAACAGATCTGCTGTACCAAATAGTCGGGGAAGAAACAGTGCTGCCATTTTAAGTGTGGTTCTTTACTCCATCTGGGGACTTTCCACAATCCTGCTCATCACTGTTTTAATTTATGTTATAAGTGAGTGTTTTACTGGTCAGTTTTAAGCTGTTTCCTAGCATTTCCCATAAGCACCAATGTCATTGTCTTAGAGCCTGGTCCTGATAGGTAATTTATGATTTGTAAAGTCATTTAAATGGCATTCATTTGGTCAGCTTTCATAAATGTGCCTATTTTTTTCCATTCATTACAAATAATTGCATATTAAGTAGCATGGCTGCTATGAATCTTACTGCAAAATACAAAATCTGCACATTAGCAATTTAAGATGCTTTTAGTTTGCATTGTTTCTCATGGATTGCTCTATTCTGAGTTTTCATTTTCTCTCCACAGACATCATCAACTGATTGTTTTTCTAAAGTGGCAAATTCAACAATATGGCTTTCAGCTGAATTTGCATTCTACTGAATAATATATAATTATGTATTTTACCAGTACTCTGAAGAAGACAAAACATTTCTGAATGAGTAGAAAGTGGCATATGTTCTACTCTTCATTTTACTGTCACTATGAGTTTTCACAAATATAACCAAAGAATTATTTTACAATGCCCAAAAAACACAGACTGTTATTAGTATCTTCTTTATTTCACACTTTTCACATTTATTAATATTTTCATAGAATCACAGAATTATAGAAAATGCATGGCATCTGGCCCTATGGCTATTTATACCTTGCCAGTGCATTGTTTCGACCTTACTTCCCTTTTTTAAGGATCAAAAGTCCAGTCATACCTCTAGTGAGTTTGTAGATACCCATCCCATTTAACTCTTTTTAAAGGAAGAATGTGGGTTGCACTGCTTAATTTGGAGTGTAACTTTTTTAAAGAGATGGGTAAATATTGTAGGCAAATCTTTCTGTTCAAAAAACTTTGCTTTTTTGCTGAAGCATGCTTAGAATCCTGGTTCTAGTGTTAGTTGGACTGTTTAATTTGTGTTAATATATGAGGTCTTGGATTAATGGATCCCACTGACCTAAAAGGTGAATCACAGATCGCCCTAGGGAGTCTATAAGAAACTAAATAAAAAGACAGTGATTCATGCCTGTCCTGGTAGCTCTGGTCTTTAAAGCTTATATTCTTTTCAGATGGGACCTGTGGCATCTTTCTAGTGGAGTGACTATCCCTGACACAGCATGCAGTTTATGATCCATGTTCTCCTATCTAGAAGACACTGCCCACCACTGTTAATGCTCAAAGCAGTTGGTCTATACATCTCTTTGCCTGATAAGCACCATCTATAATCTGTGCTGCTGCCCATAAGTCAATTATTGAGTGAGTTTCATGTGGAAACCCTCAGCATGTTTTTCAAATGTTGGAGTAACCCCACAGAGGCAAAGGGAGAATATGTAAACTGCATACAGGTATTGGGTACAGGTCAAGTTTAAACCTTGTACCATGTGCATAGAAGTCAGAGATCTTAAACATTTTGCCAAAAGTAAGTATGGAGAACTGTCAATTGAAAAAGTGCAACACATATTAACAATTAAACCAAACCTTGTAGCAGACCTTGGCCAATGGCTCTGAAGTTTATATATTTTTAGACAAATGTAACTTGCTCTGTGACTGGTGGGCCCTATGCATTATAAAAGATAGACCAGGGTCACCTTTGACCATAGTTACTTATGATTAGTTATGGAGTAGCTAAAAAATTGGAAATGGGGGTTAGACTGGTTAACTAATAAAATGGAATAAAATCAGATAGTTGTTTTATCCCTACTTCTTGCAAGTGATGATTTCTGAAAGCTATCTGATCCTTGCAGACATAGCTTCAGTATGGGAGAACCTGAAACATTTGGGTTTTCATTTGATTCAGAGGAGATGAAAATTAGCCATAGTCAAAAACTGTTGTCTAGAAAGTTATAATCTGAGAAAGCTGAATCAGGAGAATAGTATCATGGGTGAGAAGTAAGAGTAACAGGTTGTGGAGATCCCTGGCTGGTAGTAACTATGAGACTGTATTCAGCATCAGAGTTTAAATCCTGCTTACATCAGGTCTGTTCACTAGACTTCTGAAAGTGACTTTAAGCATCTTCTGTCCTTATTATAGTTTGTTTAGCAGAGTCTTTTGACATGCTCTTCCTTCTCTCTCTCTCTTTAGATCCAAGTATAGTTAATGGAGAGTATACTGAAGATGAACTATTCTTGAAAGTAATTCTCATATATGACAGCGTGTACACTTAGCTAGAAGAGACAGTTGTGTATTTTGGGGGCAATTTTATACCCATGATATATTCTTTCCATCAGTCATATGAACTGTACATTGTCTGGACTAGTAAAATGTCTAATGTGCCCCTATAGAAGGATCACAAAGTTACTAATAATCTACTGCTGTTAAACAGTTATGTCATATTAGCTGCCAATTTTATTCAGTGTTTGATATATAGTTAGGTGATAAAGGTTTGTTCATTGGGTCATCCACTTGACAACTGTTTTTGTTACTAAAGAATTAGGTTTGTAATGATAATTATTTCTTTATAAATGCGACATGTTTATTATAGCCCTAGTATGGGGATTTTTTTTGTCTTTTGGATTTTTTTATGTTGGTGTATTAAGATTGCTAGTGGTATAAAGACATGAAGTACACTGCAGAAATTATATGACTAAAAAATAGAAAAATATCATTGCAGTTTTTTTCATTAAATGAGATTTTTTACTCTTTTATGGGTTGAAGAGCATACATAGACTGCTAGTAGCGCTGGGAAATATGATAAGGAAAGAAGTAGTACATAAATAACAGAGTAGTTGTTGCTACTAAACATTCTGAAGAGGAGTTGTTATAATTTTTTTCTCTACTTCATTGAGAGATTGTTTGCCTCTACGTTGTAGAGAGTATAGGAAAACAGTTGGATCTAACATTTAGTTGGAATGCAGGAGGTCACAAGGTCTATGGTTGTTAGACTTTGAAATCATTATGAACCCTTAAAGATTGTGGGGGAGATACAGGGAACTCTGGTTTAGTCACAGTACCCTCATTTTCCAATTTATGTGAAGAGTTATGTTTTTACCTTGTAAGACATTGATGCTTTGCTGAATCTAGACTGTTTGGCATTATGTGAGCACTAAAACCAGCCATCTTACATTAAGATGGCACCCTGCACCCTTGTGACAGAAGAGTGTAGCAAGGGACCCATCTGAGTTAGAGATTGCTGGAATAAGGCTCAGTACTGAGCATTTCCATTGGCCAGCTCATTTGAAAATTGCTTAACTTAGTTTGTATTTAGGGGGAACATTGTAAGGGCCCGTGCTCAGTTTACAGGAGCTGCTCTAGAAATGGTGTGCTCTCTCTGATCTCTGGAGTACATCCAAATGAAATCCAAGGCCTCCTTTGAAATATACAAGACAAATAAGCATTTTTTCAGTGTACTGCACTATTAAACTGTGAATTACTGAACTGCTGCCTACGTTTTAACTGTTTTTAGCTGTTTTACTGTTTCAACTGTTTGCTGTTTGAGACTGTTTTTCCTGCACTTTGTATTTTCTAGTACTTGTGTATTTTATAGCCTAGGCTAGATTCACATTTGCTGAACCTAGACTGTTTGGCATTATTTGAGCACCAAAAACAGCCACCTTACATTAAGAGGGCCTCCTGCAGCCTTAGGGTAGAGGAGTGTAGCAAAGTACCCATCTGAGTTGTAGATTGTTGAAATAAGGCTCAGTATTGAGCATTTCCATTGGTCAGCTTGTTTGAACATTGCTTAACTTGTTTTAAAAATGGTTCTCACAGTTACTACATAAGCCCCCCATTTGCATGGGTTTGCACATATTTTAACACAGCTGCACAGAGTTTGGCAACCAGCCACTGCTCTGCTATCTTCATTTGAGCAATCGGAGGCATCCATTTGTACATAGCTCACCTTCGTGCAGCACCACACAGTGGAGGTAACCATTGTTGGTTATAGATGCAAAAGCTAAAGTAGATTTATTTTCCCTTAGAAGCTGCCTGTGCTCCAACTGAAAAGTCCCTTAAATTGTGCTTAGCTGCTCAGAGAGCACCTCAGCTGGGCTTTTTACAACATTTGTCACTTTAACTGAAATCTCCTCATCCTTAATAGTCTCACTCCCCTTGACATTGCCAATAGTATAGGCCCAGCATTAAGCCCCCAATTAAACCACATCCTTCCTCATTAAAGTAAGCAAATTTACACCTAGAATTATGGATGGTCAGGTCTCCTCTGTTTCTCCTGCCAGCCTGATTAACATGAGTATCCTGAGGCAGTGTAGCAATTGCCTTATATACACTGACAACCCACTACTCTTAAACCACTCAAGCTCAATTTGTGAGAGATGCATAAACACTAAGAATTTGGAATCCTGCTCTCTCCTTCACAGTCAGTGACACTGAGCAGTTTGTCATCCCACATAATACACCTCCTGCACAAACCACTCTCTCAACATATAAACAATCATGCATGGAGATACTCACCAGAAATTTACCGAAACACCAGAGACCTCTGAAACACAAACATGCTACACATAATATAGTACCTACAGCACTCAATACACATAAAATCACAAGCACAAGTGTCTCACTAAACAAGCCCCTAAGGGAAAGCACATCCAAATGAAATGTATTGGTTATAGATGACTCTATAGTGAGACAAACTGATGTCCCACTCACAGGCTGGGAAAGGCTATGGTTAGTTGTCTCTCAGGTGCTAGGATCCACCAGATCACACACACACTCAAGTCTCTCCACAACAAGTACCATTTTGACTCTGTCATAGTCCATGTTGGTGTGAATGACTTGAGATGTACCTCACTGGACTATATGAAGAGAGACATGACTGAGCTCTCTGAATATGTGTCTCAGGCAGGTATGTCCTTAGCCTTGTGCAGCATACTACCTTCATCTAAGATGATACCACAGTGTAAACAAAAAATGATTGATTTCAACAATTGGCTTAGTTTCTGATGCCATTCTAAGGGGATCCAGTACCTGTTAGCCTGGGTTGACATGTAAGACAGACCGCACTGCTTTGCCAGAGATGGTCTTCATCTGTCACCTCTGGGATTTTGGTTACTGGCTAAGGCTCTTGCCTCCCACATAATGTCTTTTTTAAGCAATGTCACAACCACAAAATTCCTGATGTAAAAATATCTTCAAAAAGCTAACTCCAAGGTTATGCGGCTAAACACTAGGAGTCTAAACCTAAAACTGCACTCACTGGAAGCAACCCTACCTTAGAAATGGCTGACATCTGTGCAGTTCCAGAGACTTGGTATAAGGCCACAGAAAGCACCCTAGCCATATTAGGTTATACTGCCTTCTACATGTTCAGGCCACAAACTGAAAGTGAGACATCTAAAGGAGGAAGAGTATCAATATTCATCAAAGATAAATGCATGTCTGGATTGGTTAAACAAAATTATTCCCTTTGAACTAATCCAGGTCCAATTGACTGTAGGTATGACCCCTCTTCAAGTTATTGCCAGTTATAGGACCCCCTCCATGAAGCAGGATACCCACACTGCATACTTGGATCTACTTGAATCACTCAATATACAACCAAACACCCTGGATTTAGGTGACTTTAACTACCCATCCATACATTGGGTAAATTACACATGCACTAACATACTTGCCCAAAGGTTCTTGGTCTTCATCAACTCCAGTGCCCTGAACAGTTGGCTTACAGCCCGAAAAGGGGCCCAAACATTCTGGATCTAGTGGTCACTAACATTTGTGATTGTTGCACCACCCCATGTGTGCGGCACTCCCTAGTGAAGTCTGATCATAAATCAGTCTCATTAGAAGTAACAATAACATCTGAACTCTCCCCCCATTAGCAGCAACTAGGCTAAAAAACTTCTCCAAAGCCAATTACAATGTAATGCATGATGAAATTAATAGCTTCATAGCCCCTGCCCTCACTGGTGGTATGGACACCTATACTGAGATTTATACCAATACCTTGTATAAACATCTATACAAATGTATTGACTCGGATGTACCTGATAGGATCAAAACAAGATCCTCAAGAAAGAACAAGTCTGCCTGGTAGACATCCAGTAAGAGAAATAAATTGCTGTCCAAGAGCAGGAAGGAATGGTCTCTGAATTGGAAGCATTCCCTCATCTGCTTAAACAAGCAAATAAAGGCACCTTGCCAAGCATTCAAAAGCTAACTATGAATCCAAATTATCCTGCTTCACTAAGGATAACCATAAGGCTACATCCAAAACCTTAAAGGAAAAACCCGGATCTGCACAGAACTGGCTGTTAATGGCACCACATATACTGAACCCACATAAATAGCCAACCTGCTAGCTGACAGGTTTAGTGAACCCCCCCCCCCATCCCTGCCAGATATCCCCCAAAGCATCCCTACCACCTGCCCTCCACCTGATATCTCCAAGGAGCAGGTCATACACCCTCCTTGGACCCTCTGTCCAAATCCAAAAACACAGCATCTATGGGACCTGGTAATATCCCAGGCTTCTTTCTAAATGGATTAAAACAGGAACTAGCTGCAACACTGGATACTCTTTTTAACCACAAGCTAAGCACTGGTTTTGTACATGCTGATTGGAAAACAGCAACCATCATCCCGTTACATAAAGGAGGTGCCTCCACAGACCCTGGGAACTATAGCCCCATAAGCCTGACCAGCCTAATCTCCAAGGCTATGGAAAGAATAATCATGGACCTTATCAACAACAATATAGGAGTCCTCCAAATGCTCAACCTGACCAAGTTTGGCTTCATTAACGGGAGATCCTATCTCTTGAACTTGGTGGACTTTTTTGAGACATTCACCAAAGCCCGGGCTGAAGGCAAATCCATGCATATGGCCTACTTGGACCTGGCCAAGGCCTTTAATATTATTCCCCACTCCGGCATCATTGATAAACTCACCCAGCTGGAGATCAACCCATATATTGTCAGGTGGGTTGCAAACTGGATCACCACTAGAACACACACACAGTCAAAGTAGGAGACTCTACCTCTACAAGCAGACCCATAACCAGTGGTGTTCCACAGGGATTGGTGCTGGGTTCTTTGTTGTTGGTAATCTTCTTCTCAAATGCACAAGCTAAATCAAAAGGCTTACGGTTGACAAAATTTGCTGATGATTGCAAATTGGGTGCAGTCATCATATCCCCAAATTATGTCAACATTCTACAAGAGGGACTTACACAGACACATGCCTGGTGCCAAAGTCATGGCCTAAAACTCAATGCAAAAAAATGCATTATCATCCCCTTCAGCAAGAATGACATCCCTGCAGATTACCACATTAATAACAACCTAAGCACCAATCAGTCAGTTTTGAGAGATTTCGGCACACAGGTTGACGGCAACCATTCCTTTGACCACCACATCTCCTCAGTGGTAAGAAAGGCTTTCTACATCAGCCACCTCATAATGAAGAGCATTGCATCCAGAACAAAAGAGGTTACAACCCCCCCTGTACTCCTCACTCATCAGGCCAATAATAGAGGACAGTGCTACCTTTGGTATGTACCCTACCAGGCACATGCAGAAACTGGAAAGACCTCAAAGGTTTCTTACAAAGAAAATTCAGGGTCTTCAGCATATGTGATATGCTGACAGACTGAAATCACTGTCACTATACTTTCCGAGGTAACCTCTGCCTTGCCTTGCATATAAAGCAATCTCAGGTCCTGCCCTGATGGAAGTGCTGCACATTCATAAATCAAACAGTAATAAGATGCACTCACTCTAAGAAACTCAAACTAGCATGTGACATCAACAGGACTTGCTGGAGAGACAGATATGTCTCACAGAGGTTATCTCTCTTCTGGAACAAACTTCCAATTCAGATGAAGAAGAGCACCTCGCTGACCCTATTTAAGCATGATTTGGATGAATGGATGGGAACAGAATATTCACCCTAGGAGTTTCACCTATGTGCCTCTTGGACAGGGGGAATAGTTGTGGACTTAGTCCTGCTTGATACCTTGATATTGTTGGGAACAGGGGTTGTACTTGGCTAGGCTTATAAGAGCCCTAGGGCCATTAGCCTAGTAACCTCCTATGATCCTATGAGCAAGCATTGCTTCCTGTGACCACGTAATGTGTATGTATCTCTTTAAATTTATTGCTGTATGTATTTCTAAAAGAGATTATTTGTGATTAAGCAGAATCCTTTAGTATGTAAGTGAATGCACTGTTTTGTGAACTATGCTCAGAAACCAATGCAGCTCTATGATGACAGGCCTGCTTTTTGAGCAAGATCATCTTGAGCACAATATGCATGGATTCTGTATAATAACAAAGATTTGAAAAGTGAAAGGAAAAATAGCTGACACATGACAACAATCAAGGATTTCTTTCATTTTTCTGGTAACAGAGATTGAGTGCTCCATCTAAAGGGTGCTTTTACTATCTTAATGCCTTCATGAAATGTCTGATGCTTCCATTAAAAACAGCTGAGGTACAGATGACGAATTGACATATAATAGTGTCTGTTTTGTCAATAGCTATTATTATTTTTTAACAGTGGGGGACTCATCCGCAATTCAAACTTGGAAGTGGTATCTAGGTTGCACAAACACCGAGACTAATAGATTTGAACAGTGCCATCAGAAATTTTGTAAATGTATATGCAAGAGACAGCACTAATAATAAGTACACTCTGGATAACACAATGAAACAAATATGATTAAACCTGCAGTCTTCAGTGGGGGTAAAAATGTGCAAAGATAATTGTAAGACTATTTTTTAATATGACTAACTTCCAAGATAAACAAGATTTACTTTTCAATAAGAATTAGAATGAGGCACCACAGTTACACACTGAAAACTATCCACAGTAACTTTATTAGAAAAAAGAACAGTAGGTGAGCGCTTTCACAACTCAGTGTTGCTTCATCAGGCAATGTTAATGCAGACCATGGTTGGTTATAATACAACGATCCTCAGGGCAGCGTAACAACTCACCCTGCTTGAACACCTCAGAGCAGCGTACCTGTTCACCCTGAAACTTCCTCCACCGGGGCAGCATACCTGCTCACCCCCCCTACAAATAATAGGCAGCGTACCTGCTCACCTTCCACCACACAAAACCATTGGCCAAATCAAGCCACATCCTTAGAGGGGGAACAGAAGAGGACAAATCTATCCCTCTTTTCCACCACCAGCCTGATCCCAGGCTGTTCCCCCTCCTAAACCTTAACCTGCAGCATCTCTTGTAGAAAGAGCTTAAGATGCAAATTAAACAAATCCAAACCAATTTCATTTAGATGAGCTCCATCCGTATGATACCAACCTATCACTCCTTGCCCAAAGTCCCCATGTTGAATGATATGTATCCCTGATTTTCTTAACTGCCCCTCCAATGTATGGTTAACAAATGTCCTGGCCCTCAATAGCTTTATAACTGCATGCCTCTCTCCAAAACAATCAAGGAATCAACTCCGACCACACAATTTGCATACCCGGGTACCTATCTCGTAGTCTCCACAATAATAGTCTCCGCTAAACACTTCTTAGTCAAAATACCCAAGTCATTGCCTCCCAAATGAATTATTATTATATCAGGACACCCTATCCGCGATTTAGCCTTCTGAAATTCAAGCATTAACCTATCCCAATGCATACCCCTAACCCCATGCCTAAACACAGAACATCCTAAATAAGATAAACCCAAATTACTTCCATCCTCCCTGATTAAGGCACGCTTCTCAGCCCAGTGGATATACGAATGGCCCAAAATGAGTATATGCTTTCCTAAAAGAAAAAGAAAAATTGTTAATAACCACAGACAGTACTATCTAATATAAGATAAAAGGAATTTGAAGACCACCTGTCCACCCTCTTAATAACCTCAATTGAACTACCCTGTCTAGCTAAATCTGAAGCCCTCCCAATTCTAAAAGAGCTGCAAACTTCTCAGCCGGAAATCCCATGCAACTCATAATCCTCCTAATTAAAGTAATAAACCTACTACTGGAAACTACCCTGCCATCCTTTGAACAAAACACCAACCCCTCTAAACACCCCAACCTCCTACTCCAAAATTCTGTAATCCAAGTTACTGGGCAAAGATGAAGGTTCCTGTCCGCTTTGAGCAATACCATACATCGCCTACCCATCTGGTCCATCTTGCTTTTCTGTATTGCACTGTTGACCTCCCTCTCAGTCACTATAACATCCTTCCAACATAAGGAACCTAACAATTCGGATACCCTCTAAGCGCCAAAATATAACCATATGCATAGAGTGCCCCACATAACATAATCCAGTGACCCACCATGTAATAATCCTCAACCCTGTAACAAAATCTTCAATATTCCCCTTGTAAGTGGCAACTGTGTATCCCTACATTCCACTATCACCATCCCCCATCCTCTCAACATACATCCTAATGTCCAGGACTTCGTAAAATCTTGCAACCCCCCCAACTTAGCAAAATTGCTAATAGCCACCAGATCCACTTTAACTGTCTGCAAAGCCTTACCTTTCTCCCAAGCACTAGTCACATATCTTAACAATAATTCCTCTGACCTTACCTCTTCCGGCAATCACAAAACAAATTGATTAAAATCAAAAAGAGCCCTACCATATGCCTTCTTCGTAGAAGAAGCCCAGGAATGCTGCACCAGATGCCTGACTATCCTGTCCCAAGCTTCCACACTTCCTCCTGCAATGTTTCCGGCACCTCGACTGCCCCCTGGGGCCAACCCTCGAAACCTGCAAAACTGAAAGTGGGACAAATTATCAGCAATATCATTAACACCAGGCAAATATACCGCTGTAAAAGACACATTTATTAACAGGCTCTGCAATACTAACTTCCGCAATATCCTCAGCAGCAGTTCTGCCCTAGCTGATTTCTTTTGTAACACCTTCACCACAGCCATATTATCTGAATGAAAAACTACCCGCTTGTTCCTCAACTGCTCCTTCCACACCACCGAAGCTGCCCATATCGACATCAGTTCTAAAAAAGTGATATCACACCACCATTCCTCATCCCAGTCTGGAGGCCATTGCTCTGCAAGCCATCTTCCCCCAAAGTAAGCCCCCATGCCAATACTGCCCACTGCTTCTGTAAACAGCTGTAGTTCTTTCTGACCCACCCAATTCGATTGCCAAAAGGAAATTCCATTAAATTTTTGCACAAAACCATCCCACAACTTCAAATCCTCCCACACTAGCCTGGTCACTCTAACCCAATGATGTTTTGCTCCTACTCCCTTTTAGAATATAAGCTAACCCCCTGCAAAACGTCCGACCCGGATGTACCGCTCGACAGGCAAAGTTCAGAAGAACCAACAGTTCCATGACTGAACCCACCTGAATCTTATTCTTGTCCAACACCCCCCCCCCCATTTCACTGACTGCAGCCTCTCTATCTTATCCTGAGGTAGACGAAACAATCCCCATTCTGCATCTACCATTAACCCCAGGAACTCCAATGCTCTTGCTGGGCCTTCCATCTTGTGCTGTGCCAAAGGTACACCCAGTTCCTCACACATACATCTAAATTCCTGAAACCCCTGTTGAGCCCCCACCCTCCCTTCCCTGACTAATAAGAAATCATCCAAATAATGCACCACCTTCTGCGTTCCCACCCTATGATTCCAAATCCAATGTAAAAGGGTACTAAATGTCTCAAACGTCGCACATGCCATGGAACAACCCATTGGCATGGCAGTGTCAAAATAGTATTTTCCACCTACCTTCATCCTCAACAAGGCCAATCCTCCCTCCTAATGGGCAACAAACGGAAAGCTGATTCAATGTCAACCTTAACCAACCACGGCTCCCGAAATTCCATGATCACCTGCACTGTGTCATCCAAAGAGGCGTAACGCAGCCCAACTTCTTCGTCCCCAATAAAATCATTCACTGACCTCCCTTCTGGAAATGAAAGATGATGAATCAATCTAAATTCCCCAGGCCGTTTCTTCAGCACTAAACCCAATGGCAACACCTTGTAGCTAACAAAAGGTGGCGTATCAAATGGACCCCACAGACGCCCTGCCTTACACTCCTTACCTATCAACTCTTCCAAAACATCCTCTTTCCCTTGCACTAAACAAAGGTTCTTACAACCCCCCAACCCCACCGTGGACTTAATAGGAAATCTCCATTGAAACCCTTGAATGACCTCAGTCTTAAGAACAAAATCAGGACACTGGCAAAGAATATCCTCCAATACCTCCACCTTAATGGGGAAAGGCACCCCTCCCCCTATTGCCTCTAAAGGATCCCATTCCCTTGGGTCCACGAAAATTGCCCCTACCTTGAGCTGTCTGTAATCCTTGAAAGGAAAGAAAATCTCCCTCTCAGCCCATACCAGTGTTGTTCCATGCACCAAAACCCTGTTGCCCACAGTAAGCCGCAGAATGATTTCCTTCACATCTTGAGCAGTATTCAAAATGAAACGCTGTACAACAATGGCCAATGAAGTAAAGTTCTCTTGGAGAATAGGTAGTGTGGTTAAATGATATAAAACTTAAAGTGCAACATATATAGCAAAAAACTTGCATACATTTCCAGTACTTAAATTAAATGCACTTACAAGATATTCACGCTGTGAATGCAGTTATACCATAGCGAAATGATGGCTCCAAAGTATCCAGTCTTATGATGGCTTCAAAGTATCCAATCTTTTTGGTCTGATATATAAATTATCCACATTGAAGATGTAGTAGCTGCTATGTGACTGTGATGAACTGTGATAACAGCTTAACCAGTTTAACAGATCAAATAAAAGCTTCTAGCTTTAATGGCAGTTAAAATCCTTTTATTGTAGGAAAAGTTAAAATCTTCATGTCAAGTTAAAATCTTGATGTAGAATAATAGCATTATGTGGTACCCTTTCTTTATTGTATACATCTTGAGCAGGTGTGTGCAAATTTGCACCCAACCTATGAACAAGTACCCTTGTTAAATGATCAACACACACCCCCTGCCTCACCCATGATCATCCTCCTATTAAACCCACCAAAGCTGTCCATCATGGTAGCCAGCCATATATCAGGATGATGCACATTCCACCGCAGAGACTGGTCAACCGCTTTCCATTTACAGAACCGCTCATCATACCACAACCATGCGCTCCCCAGCCTCAAACTTTGTGCCTCCCAAATGGTGAGAAAATACCCCAAAAAGGGCAAAGCCAATGCTCCATCCTTCTCCAGCTGCACTGCCATGTAATAAATAAAGCAAACCACCCAGTTGTCCCAAGTCCTGGGCCTAAGCTTACCTGTCCTTTTCCTACCCAGCACTGCTAACTCCACCAACAAGTCCTTGCCAGTGTCTGACTCTGCTTCCATTAACCTCTGGACCCCTTCCGCATCTAGCAGCTCAAACACATCCACGTACTCACCTTACCAGATTTTTTCTTTCACCATCCCCGAAATGTGCAGGGTTAAAATAACTCCTCTATTGCCCTGTCCCAGTGCCTGAGTAGCTAGCCAGTCCCCTGGCCACAGCTAAAATCTGGTCCTACTTCCAACCCAGTCAAGCTGTCCTTAGTGCCCGGGTCCACTCCAACCATCTGTCCCCCACTGACTCCTGGATGCCTGTACCAACCCCCTTTGCACTCTGTCTGACACTGTTTCTCCCCTTTCCATATCCCCATCCAACAAGACCTGATCAACTGCCTGCACCTCACCATCCTCACCACCACCTATTTCCCCAACCACTGGTAAATTAATATCATTACTTTCACCTTCGCCTTGCGCCATATTGGGAACAGGATCCTCCACTGTAACCATCTGTTTCTTTGCCTGCTGCCTTTTCCCCCCAGCCTGGAGTCATCAAAGGGTGCCGTCACTTTCTGCCTGAAGCTTGCTCTGGCTCCACCTCTGACCTCATCACGTCCTAAAATAATTCTTCCACTTAGGCTACAATAGCCTGACATCGTTGTTGTAACTTTGGTAACTTGGTCATCTGTAAAAAAATACACAATGTTAACACTGTTCAACAAACCTGACTACCCTACTCCACCCAACCCCTATAATGTTGTCTTGCCCTATCACAACCAGGTGTGTGTGTGTGTGTGTGTGTGTGTGTGTGTATATATATATATATATATATATATATATATATATATATGTATATGTATAAATATATATATATATATATATATATATATATATATATATCAAATGTCAAAAAAAAATATATATATAGCATATCCTCTACCCACCTATATTCAAGCTACACAGATACCAGAACCATTCAACCCCCAGAAGCCTGCAAACCTTACCTCTTTCTTCTGGACTGCAAATCCTCATCCCACGAAAGGTAACGGCCGAAATCTGTAGTGCGCATGTGCAAACTGACACTCAAACAGCCGAAAATGAAAGGAGAAACCGAGAAACCTCCAGGGAAAGTGAAAGGAAATCCTCACCAACATAGAAGGAAGCCAGCAAGGACAACCCCACGAAAAGGAACGTCCGCTGGAAACCATGCATGTGAGCGGAAACCAATAAGAGACATTGGGGGACTGGAGAAAAAGCAGCAGAAGCCCACAAACCCACCAGGGAACACCTGAGGAACCAATGGACACCAAGGCAGGACCAGAGTACAATGCTGGACCCTTCCACAGCCTACCACAACCATCAGAGCTAACCGCAACCACCAGAGAACACACCGGAGAATGGAGAAAGGACACAGAAGCCCAGGAACCCACCAGGGAGAACTAGAGGGACACCGAACCCGATGTACCAGACTGGATTACAGCGTTGGACCCCCACAACCTACCACGACCACCAGGGAACACTTTATTTTATTTTTTTTACCGGCCAATCCTTATGCTACTTTCCGACCACATGGCCCAACCGGGAAGGAGGAACGACAAGCCTGGCCTACCCGCATGTCTACACCCTATCGCATGGCAAAGGCCTAACCCACTGCGATCAGCCCTACCACCCAACCGGAGCCACCACCGGACCACCAGCAAGCAACTCAACCACTGCAAACAACAGGAGACACCACAGGACACCAAGAAGCACCTACCACAACGCCCTGCCTACCAGACCCAGAGAATCACACCAATACCCAGGTAAGCAAGCACCACACTCATACAGACAGTGCCCACCAACCATTCACCCACACACACTCTCCTCTCAATAACCTTCCATGCCAGCAAGCCCAACCTATATTCCAAAACTCCATCCCCACTTTAAAATTTTCTAACAAAGAACTCCAAATTGAGAGAAGGGAACTAACTCAGTTATACTAATCGCTTCTCTCCCCACCATCCAAGGCCTACCTGCATCAACAATACCTACAGGTCATCTGGACATAAGCTAGCTGTTACTCCACCAACTCACTCCAAATGTAACTACTTGCTTTAGCTCCTTATGCTTAAACCCATCCTGAGTCCCACCCTTCCTTACCTCACTTCCTTAACTACTCCAATCCCCCTTCACTACCTACATTGCCATGACTCTAGTGATTAGCCAATCCCTTCCTCCCTAGCCTAGCTCTTCACCACCGCCCAACCCCTCTCTCCACTTACTCGTGGGTCCAGGACAACTTTGTTTGTGTCAAACTGCATTTCTCCACAGACATTTTTTTCAGTTACTTTACATCACTTTTAAATCTGAAAGAAAAAACAGACAATCCATTTAAAAGTACATTACAATCTCAAGACAGTCTATGGTCTGTTAAAACACATCACTCTTAGCTTTGAAATAACTTTCCTGAAGAGGAAAGTAATAAAACATCAATAAAATTAAGAACATGGAAGTTTTTTTCTTAAAGAGAATATAACCACCCAGCAAAGGAAAGCACAAGCTGACCATCGACCCTTGAAAGCCTCAGAAGAGCTTCTTCTTCATCAGCAGTAAATCTCTGGAGGGCTTTGTGCCCAAATTTGTCTTTTAGTCAGCTTGAGCTGCCTGACAGTTTAGCTGTGTGGAAGGTGCCCTTAATCTTTTGAAGCTGACCAGCTATTATATCACTATATCCTTGGCAGGATATAACCCATATAGCTAAGACTGCTGCAGCAGTAATTATTATGATTACACCGGTGTACAGTTTTGCTGTGTAATAGTCATGCACTATAGATATTTATTGAGACAATATCTGTTTATATAAGAATTCTTTTACCATGATATATTAGGGTATAGCATGGATGGAAATAGCAGTCCAGAAATGTTACTATTTTACTGAATTAATACTTTGTATCAGAATGCTTTACTCCTGAGTTGTGCACTATACACATTTACTGAGACAGTATCTGTTTATATAAGAATGTTTTTACTGTGATATATTAGGTTATATCATGTAAATACTAGACCTGGACTGTTAGTGTATTGCTAAATTAATACTTGTTTGTATCAGAATGCTTTACCCCTAAGTTATGCATTGCATAGCTTTGTACTGTAATAGTATATTACTGTACACATTGATTGAGTGCTAGTACTATTGACTGCTACAGGTAGCAAGCTTAACAGACTACATAAATTGCATAGTATAGTCGAATACTTTGATAAAAATGTCATCACAATTTCACTGCTAAGGAGCAGAATGCAAATACTTATGTACAGATTAGAGAAATTGTTGTAAGATTCTGCTTGTCCAGAAATTCTGAGTTACACTGTATAAGTGTGTTTATCCCATGTTATCCTTATGTAATACTGATTTCTTAGCTCGGTCACAGTATATTCAATCAGGGATATCGGACTGCACCATTGTGGTGTTGTTTAGGGCCGCTGTATTATTAACTTAATGCTTATAGTGGATTGCTGTTCTACTTGTTATTGCCAGTTGTCATACAATAGTAGTGAGAGTGCAGTGTCCTACCACAGAACCAACGCTTACAACCTTAAACAATATTTATTATATTTCTGGCTGGACGTTCTCTCCTTCAGGTAATTGGCTAAACTCTTGCTGCTGCTCTCTCTGCCAAATTTAGTTTGTTCCACTCCTCTCTGCAAACTTTCCTGCACTCTGTTTGCTGTAAAACTTTAACTGTCTGAGGAAAACCCACCTGTAGATTCAGTGTTTTGCAGTACTTTACTCCTTCTAAACAGCTCTACTGTAACTGCAGTCTGGAGTAGAGTACCCCTTGTGCTCCCAAAGCATGTGTTAGACAAATGCTCCTATTACATACAATTGTTCCACTGACAGCATAACATATAAAGACTCCTCCTGCTGGTGTTGAAGATGTACTACGGTTTGCTCCCACCCCCGATTCCCCAGTCACCCCTCATGATATTACATTTAGAGGAGCTGTTCTCCACCCAGTACTCCATCTACTTTTTACCCCTCTTAAAGGTATACATATACATATAGACATATCCTTGGCACAAGAATGCACACACAATTCCAATATCATCAATCTGCATTTAAGCACTTTAACTTTTTTCCTCTCTTATATTTAATAACTAACCACAATGATCACAACTTACACCATCCAACTTGCTCTTCTGTCTACTCCTACCCCTTCTATATTCTAGCTCCTCTTTCTCTGACATATCTCCCTACAAAGCTACATACTAAGCTTCTCTTAAATATTACTGCATACTTACTCTTCTGGTTTTATCACATTACTACTTGCCATACATTACTCAATCATGTACACATTTTCCCACTATGTGCTCCACAAATGAAATCACCACATTTCATTACTAATTGCTTCCAGTATATACAAAGTCTCACTCAATCTTTACTTCATATTCAAATTACTAAATCCTCACACCTACCACAACAAAACTGCTACAGTTAAACCAAAACAAGCTTATCAAACATATCCACATATCCATTTTCTCTATCGTGCCACTCTGTGTGGATATTCATCCCAACCCCAGCCCATCCTCCCATCCTTACTCCCCAGTAGCCTCCAAACCTCAAGCCAAGCCAACCCCCTGTCCTACACAGCCTATCCATCTCCTTCCAAAACAGGTATCACACCACCATCACCAAAACCATCAAAACCCAATCCGCTTATCTCAAACTCACACAAACAGCTTAAATTAATTTCCGTAAGTACTTGTATCATCTATAATAAAATTTCATAACTCCATGCTTGGACCTTCAACAGTACACCAGATATTCTTGCCATAACTGAAACATGGCTAAAACTCCATATACTTGATTATGAAATATGACTCACTGGCTGTAATGTCATCAGGGCTGACAGAACTCAAAAAAGTGGTGGAGTAGCTTTACTATTCTTTGACTATACTGAAATCCTACCCTACAATTAACCTATTCCCAAATTCCATAATGCTGAACTGCTCATCTCCCATCTAAAACTAAATAACCATAAGCAACTATGCATTATAGTACTCTATATTTCCCCAGGTAATAATGCTACAATTCTAGAAAACATCCTAAACTGGATCTCACATACAGTTTTTAATGAAAAGATAATACTAGGTGACAGCAATTTTGATTGGCAGATTATCTTCACAAAATATCCATGAGCTACACTAAATGTGTCTGGACTGACTCAACTCATTTTCTTCCCCACACATTATAACTATCCCAAAAACAGTGCCTCAGTTCCCTAATGGATATCAGTGTCCAATTCCACTAAGTATGTCTCCACTGTCACCATCTCAGATTCCCTCAGTGATCACCTTACTGTATATGCAAACAGACTCTGTGTCCATCATGTCAAACACTTCCTGAAAACTTCCTATAACCTCATTAATTTTAACCCTGATACACTTAACCAAAGTCTAAGCTCCTTTAACTGGTTTATTCATTTCCTTAAAACTGTAGGCAAATTTAACTCACTTTCCCTGAAAACTGTCAATAATCTGGCTCCAACTAGAACAAAAAGAGTAAAGAATACCCATAAAGAATACCCATACTTCTTGGTTATCCACTCAAAGCAACACCTAATGTATGAAAGAGATAGGGCTTGGAAAAAATTCTTAAAATATAGAGCTCCCTAAAACCCACAACACTTTAAAGAACTATGTAGCCATACTAAAAGACAGATTATTGCAGACAAGAATATCTACTTTAGTAACCCCCTTACTAAATCAGTCTTCCAACCCTAAACAATTCTGGTCTTCTATTAATAATATACTCAGCCATGGAACATCCACCACTACTAATCCTGCCCCAAATAACACTCCCTCCAAAATAGCTGCTTAGTTTAACACACATTCTATAGAAAGCATTAAAGCCCTTACTAAAAATTTTCTTCCCAGCAATCCTGACATGCCCGCTCCTGAAACAGCAAGCACCCCAATATTTCACCCTAAAACTCATTCCAACCTCCAACATCAAATCTCTACTTCTTTAACTGAAACCCTGTACTCCTTCAGTAGATAATCTCACAGGAGAATACCTCAAACTGGCTGCTACTTACATAGCTTATCCTATGTCTCTTCCAATTAACAGATATATCAAGGAATCATACATTCCTTTTCTACTGAAAAAAAATTATCATCCCCTTCATAAAGAAGGAACCTCATCGGATATAACCAATTTCAGACCTATTGCCATATTATCCCTTTTGTCAAAAATTCTGGAGAAGTGCATTCACGAGCAACATCTTCAACTTATTTTTCAGGAAAAGGTCCTGACCCCCACACAACATGGTTCTACACCTGCCCATAGTACTACCATGGCCTTATTAAATTTCACAGATGCTATTAATAAAGCTAGAAACAAAAGCAAACTTGTTTCCTGTATATTCCTTGATCTCTCTAAATTTTTTGATCTAATTTCTCACCAAAAACTCATCTACCAACTGTCTTCCCTCAGGCTATCACAAGCCACACTGCTATGGTTTAACAACTACTTAATCACTAGATACCAATCTGTTAAATGGCTATCTACATTTTCTCCCTTCCTTTCTTTCTATCAATACTGATGTGTCACAGGCCTCCATTCTTTACTCTCTACTCTTTAATATATTCACTAACAATTTATATAAATCTTCTCAGCAAGCTTCCCTCATACAATACTCTGATGTTTCTACCCTAATTTACATTTCTGACCTAATACACCTTCAGAGAATTGCTCAAGAAGCCTTTAACGCTGTTGAAATTTGGCTACAAGATAATCACCTGCTATTAACCCTCCCCAAAAAAACTAAATTAGTTCTTTTTTTTATTTTTCCAAAATCCATTCCCATGAAAACAAAAACACAACTTTAAAAATTCTTCCTTAAATAATACCATATAATATAATAATAATAATAATACCAAGGGGGAGGTGATCACTCAGGGAATCAGAGAGGCTGCCACTGGAGACATATTTAGTGGAATCGGACACCAATATCCAGTAGAGAATTGAACCACCCCACATACAAAACTACTTAGCATGACAATCAACGAAAATCATAAATTTTATTTACATAGCCACTACAGCATCAAGAAATTACATCAAAAACTAGGCACCCTACACAGAGTAAAAAAAATCCTTGCAGACTGCCAAGGTAATACTAGCTACCACTTACCTCTTTCCCTCTCTCCTATATGGACCCCCTATCATGTCCAACTGACAAGCCTCACCTAGTTCTAAATTTGAACAGTGCTATAACAAAGTTTCCATATTTGTTTACCACAAATCTTACCAGATCCACCACTGTTTAGCAATACAAACACTTAAATGACTCCAGCATTATCACCACCTATCTTATACTCAGCTCACTATAGCCCATAAAATCATACATATCCCATTCAACTGCCAACAATTAGACCCCTACTTCAATACTATCTTTCAAATCATAGGTTCATAGGTTCATAGGTTCATACTAGGCTATCTGCCCAAGGGCATTTATAAGCCTAGCCCATCGTAGTATGGGGAACTATACCCATTATTTTGCTGTGCCTCTGTCGAGCAGTGACACTGAGGTAATTCCTGGGGTATATCTGCGATCTCCCATCCATTGGTCAAGATTTCTCTTGAACAAGGCCAGCGAGGTGCTCTGCCTCACATGTACCGGGATTTTGTTCCACAGCATAGGAGTCTTTGGGTGATGAATCTATCCCTCCAGCCCGTCCTATTATAGCGTGTCGAGTTTTTATCTCCGCCCTTGTGGCTCTGATGGATCTAGATTTTTGAGGTGAAGCATATTCATCAAATCTGGGTTTGACATGGCCTTGTATGTTAGGCAAAGGTCACCTCTGAGCATAGAGCTGGAGTTCTTTCAGTCGGGCAGCATAGGACAGATTATTGAGACCCTTTATCCTTTTGGTGAGTAACTTTTGTGTCCTCTCCAGCTGCTGCAAGTGTCGGGTCAGATACATTCCGAATGGGGCATTGTACTCAATCATTGGTCTGATGAGTGATGAGTAAAGGGAGACTATGACCTCCCTTGATCTAGATGAGAATTCCTTCATGATAAGGTGGGCAATGTAGAAGGACTTCCTAACTACTTTAGCTACATGGGTGTCGAATGACAGACTACTATCAACCTGGGTCCCCAGGTCCCTGATAACTTCTTCTGTGCTCAGTGGATTGCCACCTATTTGGTAGCTAGGGGTAACCTTGTTTTTTGGCATTTAACTTTAGGCCGTGGCTCTGGCACCAGTTATCCGTTTCTGTGAGACCCTTCTGAAGGATATCTGTGTCAGATGTGTTTTCTACTATGTTTGCAGTCATCTGCAAACTTTGTCACATAACCCTCCTGTGTTTGCTTGTAGAAAAGTAGATGCCAAACAAGAGTGGGCCCAGGACTGAGCCCTGTGGGACACCACTTGTGACAGGCTTTGAGTCTGACATGGCGCCAGCAACTCTGACCCTGTGGGTTCTGTCACTCAGCCAGTTTGCAACCCATCTTGTGATGTATGGGTTAACATTTAAGCTGATGAGTTTTTCAATGATACCCAAGTGGGGTATTGTATCGAAGGCCTTAGCCAGATTGAGGTAGGCTGTATGGACTGCCTTTCCCTCATCAATGGCTTTGGTGACTGTTTTGAAAAAGTCAACCAAGTTTAAAAGGTATGATCTGCCTTTGACAAAGCCAAACTGGGTTGGATCCAAAGTCTGCAAATTCCCTATGTCTTTATTTATGAGGTCCATTATGATCCTCTCCATGGCTTTGCAGATAAGGCTTGTCAAGCTAATGGGACGGTAATTTCCAGGGTCTGTGGAGGCACCGCCTTTGTGAAGTGGGACCACAGTTGCAGTCGCCACTCCTTCAGAGGTAAGACTTTGATTAAACAGCTGTCGAGCTGTGGGTTTAATTCCTCATTGAGTTAAGTGGAGGGGACACCATCGGGTCCCATGGATGCTGTGTTTTTGCTTTGGAGAGCAGTTCTCACTTGGGCGTTGGAGATGTTTGGGGGCTGCACTCATTTGGTATAGATATCTCTCCTTTTGGGGGAGGAGAAGTTTGCACTGAACCTGTCAGCCAGTATGTTGGCAATGTCTGTAGGATCAGTAATCTTCACATCATTTTGAACTAGTTCTGAGCATATCTGGGAGTTTCCTCCTAGGTTTCTAACATAGCTAAAGAAGGCCTTATGATTGTCTTTTGAGTCTTTGGCTATTTTTCTCTCGAAATTTGCTTTGGATGATTTTATGAGAGCTCTTAGTTTTTACTTATAGTGATCAAGGTGTCTTACCTTTTAAGGATTTTGCTCTATCTTGTAGTAGCTTCCTCCTTTTGTTGTAGAGTTTGTTTATGGCTGGGGTCCACCAGACTGGACGCTTGCCTTTGGTACAAAGAGTCTTTGTTTTGCTTGGGATTGCCTTATCCATGCAGTCCTGCAGGTGCTGGTAGAAGGCGTTTGTAAGTGATTCAGCGGCTTGAGTATTGTTTTCCGGCTCAGGGGCCTGAAAGGAGACCACACTAGTCTTTAGAAGTGTGAAGTCGGCTTTGAGAAGTTCTTTACTGTGGTCTTTTTATTTCAGGTGGGGTGGGATGAGGACCTCCAGCGAGATTAGTTTGTGATCTGATCTCACCAGTGAGGGTATACTTCGGTGTTGAACATTGTGCTCCCATGTTCGTGATGATGAGATCAAGTATGTTATCTCCTCTTGTGGGGATGGTGACTAGTTGTTCCATGGCATTTGAGTTTATGAATTCCAGGAACTTTTGGGCTAGGTGTTTGGGCTTGAGTAGTGTTCCCAGTCTATATTAGGGTAATTGAAGTCACCTAGTATGATGGTGTTTGGTGATACATTTATCCCCTCTAGTGTTTTCGGGAAGGCCATGTGAGTTTCCTGAGTTTGTGAGGGTGGCCAGTAACATGCTCCAATTTGCAGAGCAGTCTTGCCTATGGTTAATTGCACCTGGATGGTCTCCGATGCATCGTTGCCACCAGTCTTGAGGTGTGGGTGTCCTTGATGAATATGGATACCCTCCTTTCTTGGTATTGTCCGGATTTTGGGGCGGAACGCATGATATGAGTAAAACCTGATAGCTGGGGTGCTCTCAGGAGCCTTGAACCAGGTTTCTGTCACAGCACAGACATCGATGTTCTCCATACTGAGAAGGGCCTCCGTGCATTTTGAGATTTAGACTTCTGGCATTGAGCAGCATTACCCTTAGTTTTTTTCTTTTGTGTTCTAGGGTGGTAGGTTTAGAATTTGAGCCTTGCCTAAAAAGGCACTATGGGGTGGCAAGAGCCTTTGCCAATATCCTGAATCCCAGGGTGACAGGTGCAAGAGCATGTCATCCAGACAGATACTGGATCCCCTTTGAATGACACCAGTGTTTAAGCCAATTGTTAAAGCTGATCATCTTATCTCTGTATTGTGGCATCATTCTTGGTGAAGGTAGGATACTGCTCAAGGTCAGGGTCATACCTGCCTGGGCTACATAATCAGAGAGCTCCTCAATGTCTCTTTTCATGTAGTCGTCTCAGGTCGTTTACACCAGCGTGGACAATGACTGAGTCATATTTGTACCTGCTGTTGAGAGACCTGAGTGCTTGCGTTATGTGGCGGATTCTAGCGCCCGACAGGCAGCTTACTGTGACCTTCTCCTTACTCAGTCTGGTGGCGGGACATCAGTGTGTCTGACTATGGAGTCACCAATGACTAGTGTGTCTGGCATTGTGTTTGGCCTTAAGGGCTGTGACTGTTTGACACTCTGACTGTGAGGTCTATGTGTTGCGGTGTTGTGTTCTGAGGTGGTGGTTGTTTGGGTGTCTGCTTTGGTGGCCTCTGCTGTTTTGGTAGATTTTGATCAGAGCCTCCGAGTATGTCTTTGTGTGTTTATGTGTATGATTTGAGGTTGTAATGGTACTATGTGAGACTGGGTCTATAGTGTGTGTGGTAACCTTCTCCTCCTGACTGGTCTTGCCAGTCCTATGTTGAGAGGGCTCAGCCTCCAGTTTGGCCGTATAGTTGCATCTCTCGCATGTATTTGTGTTTTGTGGGAGGAGGAGGGTTGTCTGTGTACATGAGGCAATTGAAACATTGCCTCAATATTCCCAGGTTCACCAGCTGAGCAGGAGAGGACACTAGCAACTGATCCCTCGACATGCTAGAAGGGTAAACTTTAAAAAAGATTCGGGGGCGTGGGTGACAAATGGGGGTTGCCTTTTGGGGTACTATCTATGACAAGAGTGCGTATCAAGGTAATAAGTACTGTAGGAGCAAGTGCTAGGTTTAATAGATAGAGAATAGTCTACTTGGAGTCAAGTAGAGATGATCTTTAGTTATAGGATATGCTGATTTGATCAGTAGTATAGTTTTAAGGGAAAATTTGAAGAGTGGACTTTAGGTAGCCCGAATAGTTTAAACCTGCTTAACGGCACTGCCCTAGTGTGCAACAGTGGCAGCTCCATCGCTAAATCGCGAATCAGCAACTCTGAAACTGGACTAAACTAGTAAAGCAGGAAAAACAAGAGATATTTTTGTTTTTCTTTTTTTTCACAAAACAGGCAGTAACAGGTACAGCAAACACTTATAAATGCTATGAATCAGCTACTACAGCTTACACAGAAGAATTTGCTACAAATACAGTCAAATAGTAACAAACAAGGATTCCAAGTGCAATATTAAGTTAAATGCAGTCAGCTTCAATGTAACAGAAGCAGGCAGGAAATACAGTTGCTAGGTATTCAGATGTGGAAAGCAACAAAAAATATACTTAGTATCAAGAAAAGTCGCTTATTCAGCTCTCTGCAGCCTGGATTACTCTGCTGGCCCACGTGGAGTCTGTGCTGAGTAGGTACAAATCATTCTCTTCAGTCAAATAATAAATGACTGCTTACCATCTACAAACCACAAAGGGCTGCTATGGTATATGCCTATTCCAGTAGTGTAGCTAGAACTTGAAATAAAATTCCAGTATCAGTCAGGCCTATCACACACCTTCATCTTTTCAAACCATTACTAAAAGACTTTCTGTCTGCCTCCTGGCTTTGTCCCTGTTCCTTATCTGGAACATAGATCTCTAACACCCTTCATCACCTTTCTTATACCTCCCTTTATAGGACTAAATCACTTAACCTGCTTATCCCCTTCTAATACCTCACTTTATTGTACTTCTTAAACTACTATACCTACTTCTAATTCACACATCCAAAATACTATATCAGCTCTACTTCTCTTTTAACACTCAAACTTGCTTATCTCCTCTAATAACTCACAATTTTGTAGTAAATAACTCCTACCTATCTTATGCACTATGCCTCTATCTAAAGTCTCAGTACAAGGCTTATAAATTTAATGTTTGTGAATATCAGTACAAACTGTATTATACTATTACGCTATGCATTTATGAAACTGCATTATAAAATTTGTTATTGTAAATATTGATTGCATTAAATATGATACCTTGGAGCATTTCTCCTTGGGCCTCCACTGAAAAAGGGCACCTGTGCCCAGTTGGACTTTGCCGGTAAACAGATGTCAACAAATCAAATAAATAAATTATGAGCATCTCTCATTGTATATACTGTGGTGGTGGTGCTACGGTAGCATTGTCGCCTCACAGTTAGACATTGCCCATTTGATTCTCAGTTAGAGCATCTTCTGTGTGGCAACATGCATGAATGGGCATTTCTTCGTTGAAGGTTGTGCATTAGGCCCGGCAAGCCAGCACATAAAACTCTACTGCCAATCATTAGCAGACCGGAGTTCCACTGTGGAGACCCCTAACCGGGAAAAAGCCGAAAGATGCAAAGCAAAGCATGAGCATCTCTCATTGTGAGAATACACATAATTTGGTAATCTAGATATAATCAAACTATACAATTTACATGTGGAAAGTATGTTAACCTCATTGAAAAGTATCATGTATTGGCAATACGTGCTTGTTACCACCTTTTCTAAGAATGAAGGTTGTAGGATCATAGGAATTACAAGGTAAGTGATCCACAAGACCATTTCTGCCATGCCAGTACCCACCTTTAGGCTTTACCTCCCTTTTGTATATTAAAGGCCAAGGCCGTAATCGATAAATATATGTCACCGACTACCCACTATTTCTTTGGAAGACATAAAATTTGCCTGGGAGCAAGGTTCTTACAACTATTGCATAAAAATTGCCTGGTCACCCTTTTCAATTTCAAAAGCCCTTTGCTCCTTGGGGGGGGGTGTAGGAATACAATTATAATATAACTTAGGGTGCAATATCATTCTCATGGCCACTAGCTTATCCCAACAGGAAAGGCTTAACTAATGCTAAATATGAGCATGAATAAAAAAAAAATTCTCATGAGTGTTTTAAGTTTAAGGCTAGCTACCATAGTTGCTACATTTTGATGCAGTTTTTTGCCTAAATATGTTGGAATAGAGGAGTGCCATTTAAGCTGTGGGTCCCATTTTCCATGTTGTAGTTCAAGCAAGTTTTTTTTCAATGGGAATAGCTTGATCCTATATACAATCACTTTCATCCCTGAGTACACAAAACTGAGTTAGAATGGTAGCTATATATATATATATATATATATATATATATATATATATATGTATATACCTATATATATATAGAGAGAGAGAGAGAGAGAGTATATTTGTAGGTGTTCTGTAAGTATTAAACAAGTGACTGCAAGCAGCACTCTTAATTCCCTGTCCAACAACCTTCCACTCATGCAGATGGTCACATGTATTAGTCTATATGCTTAGTCAATAGCCACCAGAAACAGGTTAGGTTATGGGGCAGCATTGTTTCGAGCTCCTAAACAATGAAACGGAGGTTGAAAGCAAAGACCCTGTCAGCACCTTAGAAAAGGGGTATTTATACAGTGCGTTTACAGCTTTGATAAAGGAGAGTGGAAAACCAAAGTAGATAATTGTAAACCATAAATATTCCACATTTAGACAATCAAAACTTTCTTTTCCCCAATATTGTTTTTATTTAGCATGTAAGAAATAAAGTTAAATATGCTATTTTGAACTGTAGTTGTCATTAAGTGAGCAAACAGCTCCATAACACCATACCTGGTTGTATAAAAATCTAAGTTGAAGTCAAAGAATAGCTCCTGCTGGATGCAGGCAGTTCTTCTCAGCTTACATGGGTTGCATTAGGAAATACAGTAGGTATGCAATAGATCTACAGTTGATCTATCTTTAATAAAACCTGTATAAAACATGTTTATGATTTGTTGATGAATGGTGTACATTCAATTGACAAGTACTTTGACATATAATTTAGACTTACTATTAATGGGGAAAATAAGCTATATTTCTCAAATTTTAGGAAGGAGCTTCTTCCCTGGTTTGAGTACCACTCTTACCTTCAATTCCTTCATCAGAAAATAGATAATACTCCCTCACAGCAGATTTCAGTGCATGAAAATTGTATTCTGGTTTCCAGAAATGGATCCAAAGTTTTAAATTACAGTGAGTTGAATCTTATTAATATATATTTTGACTTATTTTAAAAAGGCTTCACCTACCACTCCTAAAGACCAAGCTTATGTTATTTTGGAACTTAAAATGTTTACTAGAAACCTTAAATGTTGCATTCTGTTTAGTAATAAACAACAATGACTACTGAATTTAAAGTCAGATGTTGGAAAAGTGATTTCAATCTACCAATGCATCCTACAATTCTGTTGGTGTTCCAACATTAGGATTTGGCTAATAGTAAACATTCATGTGTTATGAGATGTGACAAAGGTGGAGGGTTGTTAGTGGTGAACAGTATATATTATTATTGCCAGATATTTTCTTTACTTAATAATACATCACAATATTTAATACAGTCTAAAGATAAATGTTGTCCATGGGAGAATAGATCAGTAGGGTAGCTAGGGTAGAGTGAAAGGGTCAATTGCCCAGAAGCAAAGTTCTAGTGAGCATGATCAGCCATCCAATCCATCATCCTGATTCCAGATCACTCTTTAGTGCATACCAGCTTTTAGAAGCTGATATTGCATTTGTGGTCAAGCCTGAGCACTGTAGCAAATTTTATGAGGAACAGACCAAAAATTGGAGGCAGAAATCTGGGCATTATGCAAAAATCTGGACAGCTGAGAGATATGTCAGGAGGCCTGAGCCTACCAGATCTTGAAAAATTTGCATGGGTGTCAAACACTTTGGAATGGCTTCTATAACAGGATAGTTCAGTAGATTTTCATAGAGCTGGAGATAGGGCCAGAACTTATGTGTTGGTCAGTAGGAGGAGAGGTAAGGGAATAGCCTGATGGAGTAAGTAGGACAAAGACAGATCCAGAATACTTGTACTTCATTAGTTTAAGAGGTAGTAAATAATCTGAGTAAGCATCCAGGTATGAAGGCTTTTCCTTATCTTTTTATTATCCCATGAATGGCTGGACACTATCTTGCTTTAAGGTGAGGGCAGAGCCAATGGCAGTAGCTGGGTTATGTAAGTGGATTTCACTCTGTAGGTGCATTAAGTTTAAGACTAAATAAGAATGGTTGGAATCCCACACAAGAATTTCTACGAGTGTGTCGAGTTGTAACACATGGTCTTTGATGAATGATGGGGCTGTTCCTCCTAAAATGAAATGACAAAGTGCTTGGCAGATTTTATGGTAAATAGAACTTCAGGAAAGGCACGTTTTTTGTTCCTGTATAGGCGCTTGGGCTCCTATACAGAAAAAAAAAATTCTTATCCAATAAAGCCAAAATTTCCCTATCCCAAGACTACCTACTCCCCAGCCTACTCTATGGATCACAAATCCTCACCATCCTTCAAACCACTCGCCTAACAAAACTACAATCTACCTACAACAAAGTAGCTAAATTTGTCGCTGACCACTCCTACCACTCACATCACTGTTTAGCTCTTAAAAAGTTAAACTGGCTAAAGCTTCCTCACCAGCTTCAAATAGTTCACTCCATATTGTATCTGTCCACCTTCTGTTCCAGCATTACCCCTCTGGTCTCCCTCTACACCCCTTTACGGTCTCCCCAAAGCTCAGAACAAAACCTTCTTTCTATCTACAAGCCCAAAACTAAAATAGGACAAAGCCTTTAGACCTACTCCCCAGCCCTATTATGGAATAAGAGCCCAGTGGTTATTTGCAACATAAATCACCAACATCAAGTCAAAATTGCTACTAAAACCTTCCTGAACAATTCATGGATCTGCCCATGTAATCACCCTCCTTGAATACATCACTTGAATAACGTACCCCTACCCTAGTCTCTTTTTCTTTCTCCCATGTTTACTCTAAAACTACACATTGACTTAAACTTAGTTAATCTTTTTACTCTTCTAAAATGACTGCTAACTATCTAAACAGTGTTTATGCTTGAGACCTGCTGCTGTAACCAACATACTATCCTAAGGAAATTGTACTCTGTATGATTCTGATATGTAATTGTTGATATGTAATTATTCTGTGTGATTTTAACAGATATCTGTCACTACTTATTTCTCATTTCTAGTATTATTGTGTAACTAGTCTTGCTGTTGTATATTTGTCATACTTAATTGTGGAGCTTTTCTCCCTGGGCCTCCTCTGAAAAAGGGCTCTCGCTGAGTCGGACAAACGCGATCAACAAATGTCAAATAAATATATAAATAATATGGAGATAGGACCACTGGCAGGACTGAGGTTGCTGTAGTTTGTATAGTTGTTTACCTCAGTTTATCTGTTGTCATTTCCACCTTCATGATGTTATTTTCTAAACATTTCTCTTTTTTGTGAGTGGATATGAGAACAGCAGATTATTCATTCATTTTGGAAATTTTGCGTGTCTCTTTGTGAAGCATGTATATTTGATATGCAGGTGCACCAGTCAGTGAAGTTATTTTTCACTTTTAGTTTTACTGTGACATACTTGCCTAATGTGTATTATTTGGTCATGCTCATAAGGTTGCTCTGACTTGTCACATGAATTTTAGCATGTGTGAAAAACTGGAATAACTACAGACAACAGGCATAGTAATGAATACTGTACCTTTCTCTCAGAATAAGGCCCTTTCTCAGCTATTTTGATTAGCGGTCAATATTTTTGAGCAAAATGGCTTTAAAAATAAGTCTTCACAGTGACATAGTGTCTGATTATGCACCCAGTGACACACTATGTTCTTTCTCAATATAGTCACTTGCATAGAATTCTTCATCCACCAGTTATGATATGTAGCTATCCATCTCTCAGCATGAATTCAAATTTATCCATCTGTCTATCTATCTATCTATCTATCTATCTATCTATCTATCTATCTATCTATCTATCTATCAGTGCATTCATCTGCCTGCCTACCTTCCTACTGAATATTATGCTGTCATTATTAATGCAGTTTTAATTGTAATGAGCAAATTTGTAATATAGGCAGCTTGGGAGAAACTGCTTTATAAGTTCAGTGTTAGTGAACAATGCATTATGGTTAACCTTAACATGTGTTTATATGGATCTGTTTCAGAATGTCAATTCACCATTATGTCGACATTTAAATGATGGATCTAGATCATCAACCCAACACAATGACCATGTCCGAGAACACCAAAACACCTAAGTATTGCAACATTATTTTTGCAGAGAGTCTCTATAATTCCCATGTGGGGGGCTATGCCCCCCAAGCCCTGTGCTAAGCATTTATACCAACTCTGAGATTGCACTACAACTGAGTAAAAGCAAAACTCCTAGCCTGCTGTACCATGACTACTCATAACCATGTGCTGCCATTATGCAATGTTTTCGGGTATCTTTGTTCTGGGACATCACTGACATTCTGCTGTGTTGATGATATGGGCTCAGTCATTTAAACTATAAGATTATGGTAAGTCAAAACTAGACTCCCTCTCTCTCTCTCTCTCTCTCTCTCTATATATATATATATATATATGGATTCCCTTTTTAATTTCGAAATACCAAAATCCCGAGGTTCAGAATATTGAATTCTTAACCTCGAGATCTTGGAATCTCGAAATTAAGACCCCCCCAAAAAAAAGCAGGCGACACATCACAAAACATGTTTTTGCAGGGGGGCAAGCACCCCTGCACACCCCACACCCCCTGCTACTTAAATATACCAATTCCGAGATGGCACTACAGCAAGGAAAAGGGAAATCTCTCATTCCCCTCTGTATGCTGATCTCTGTTCAGGATTTGAAAGTTTTAAAACTTTGATCATATGATCTTTGATTATATGAATTTCGAAGTTTTAAGCTTTGAAATTCTGTAGGGGACCCATATATATATATATATATATATATATATATATATATATATATATATATATATATTTTTTTTTTGCATGTTCTCCCTGTGTTCGCGTGGGTTTCCTCCGGGTACTCCGGTTTCCTCCCACATTCCAAAGACATGCATCTGGAGCATTTCTCCCCAGGCCTCCGCTGAAAACAGGCTCTGTGGAACCTAGTCGGACTTTCCCGGTCAACAAATGTTAAAAAAAAAAATAAATATATATATATATATATATATATATATATATATATATATGGATCCCATTTGATCCAGCAAATTTACGTTTCATCAAAACATAAATTTGCGACCTGACTTATGCAAAAGTGCATTTTTTTGAAAATGCACTTTTGTGTAAAAACAGAAATAAATAATAAACTGAAAAGAAGTAAAAACATGCAGTTTGCATGTAAGGTTAGTTGTACATCAACATTTACTGTTGATGTACAACTAAGCAAACTATTGCCGAGATCGTGGTACAGTGGGGATAAGGAAATATTCCCTTTTCTCCACTGTAGTGTGATCTTGGAGTGAGAATATTAAAGTAGGGGGGGTGCGGGGGTGCATAATTGTGTTTAGTGTGTTTTTCTTTTTTTTTTTGGTTTAGGTTTTATTTTTATTTTTTACACGGAACTGCATTTTCGAAAAAATGCACTTTTGGTAAGTGTGGTCACGAGTTTACATTTCAGTGAAACGTAAATTCGCTGGATCAAAGTAGATCCATATGTATGTATATATATATATATATATATATATATATATATATATGTATATATATATATATATATATATATATATATATATATATATATATATATATGTATATATATATATATATATATCTATATATCCAACTGGATTAATGTCCATTTTCAGTGGAGGCCGAGGGAGAAAAGCTCCAAGGTAAACAGATAAGTAATAACAAAGAAGGCATATCATCAAGTTAGACAGATAAGTAATAACAAAGAAGACATATTACAGATAAGATATTTACAAATGACATAAGCAGACATGAAATAGACAATATCACAAGTCTGAGTTATCCCTGGCAGCAGTCAGGGGAAAAATAACAGTAATTTGATTAATAGATTATATACATTCATGGTGAGAGTTATCCAGGCTTGTTACAGTGGCAAAGCCAGTTTAGTGCTAGATGTTGTTTGAGTTTAGCTTTGAATTGGGGCAGGGAGGAGAGCAAAATAATGTTAGCTGAAAGGAGGTTCCATGCTTTGCCTGCAGAGTTTGCAAAGAGGGAGTCACCGGCTACATTGTTAATTTTAATTGTCGTAATTTTAGTCTGTTTGAGAATCGGAGCAGTCTTGGATTGTTGTGGGGGTGATCATATTTTTAAGAGCTGGCTTGTTATCTGGATAATAGAGGATTTTATTATCCATAATCAAAAGGTTATATTGGATTAGACTGGGAAGTTCTAGCCACCCAAGCTGTTTAAGGTTGATGCAATGGTGGCAAACCTGGCAATGTGGTTGTAACAGATTGAGAGTCTATTAAGTACAGTTTTATTTAGATTAGAGAGAAGGAGGGATGAATATAAAAGTGTTGAAAGCAGGTGGGAGTGAGCTATGGCAACCATAGCCGGAGGGGTTAGGAAGGCTTTTATTCTATACAGTGACCCTAGTTTTTTATTGATGGTTTTGATCGTTTGGTTTACATGAAGGTCAAATTTTAGATTATTATCAATTATTACTCCTAACAGTTTTGTAGAGGAGTCGGGGGTGATTATTGTGCCATCTTTTGCATTTATGGTGAAGGTAAATGGTGTGGACCTTTGTGTTGAAGAGAATAACAGCATTTTAGTTTTTTGGGGATTTAGCAACAATCGACATTTGGAGAGCCAGGTTTCTATAGTATTAAAGGTGGATTGGGTAACAGACCTTAATTCTGAGGGAGATGTGGCTGAGAAAATCAGGGTGGAATCATCAGTGTATTGGATACAGCTGACATTCGGGATGACTATATATAGGTTGTTTATAAAGATGGAAAACAGTAGGAGTCCTAATATGGAGCCTTGTGGCACTCCAAGTGTGTTTGGTAATAGGTTGGAGAGCTTGTTCTGCCAGAGGACAGCCTGCTGCCTCCCACTTAGGTAAGATTTAAACCATTGAATGGCACTGGTATTTAGACAGAAAGATTGCAGGGTGTGAACCAAAAGTTGGTGATCCACCATGTCAAATGTCTTTGAAAGATCCAAAAAGAGGGATGAGGATATTTGATTATTTTTACGATTATTATTAATGGTATTGGTAAATGTTAGTAGGGCTGTGGTTGTACTGTGGTGTGGACAGAAGCCATGTTGGGTATCGGCCATGAGGTGATTCTGAATTAAGTGGTGCATGAGTTTGTGTATATATTTTTCCATAATCTTAGCTAGTGGAGAAAGTATAGCTATCGGTCTATAATTGGAGAATTCAGTGTAGGAACCTCCTTTATGTAGTGGGATTACATAGGATGTTTTCCAAATGGTGGGAATTTTTGCTTCTGCTATGGTGCGGTTAATTAGTATAGATACTGGATAGGCTATGGCATCAGCTGATTTTGGAAGGTACTCAGCAGGGAGTTGATCAGCTGAGAGTATGTTGGGTTTTAATTTTTTTGAGCAAGTTATGGATAGGTGATGTGGACACTGGTTGGCAGCTGAAAGAGAGTAGGTTTATAGGGGTGGTACTATCAGGACCAGGAGAGCTGGGTGGTAGTTGGCTAGCTAGGGCTTGAATTGTCTCTGTAAAGAAATGGTTAAAACTGTCTGAGACATCCTCAGGATATTTATCAATGGTAGCGATGGGGATAGGGATAGACATTTTTCCAAGATGGAGTAGATTATTCAGACCTGCCCAAATCTTCTGAGGATTATTCTGGTTTGCTGTCTGTAAATTACAGTAGTATTGTTTTTTTGTCTTGTAGAATGGATTTTTTAGTCTCATTCCTAGCGTTCCTGTATTTAACATGATTGTAGGGGTCTTTAGTGGAGCGCCATAGAGCCCAGAGTTTGTTTCTGCTGGAAATTTTTTGTCTAAATTCTTTAGACAGCCATGGGGCAGTTTTTGCCTTTGTTCGCTTATAACGGGCAGGTGCATGCAAGTCAAGGATATCAGGAAATCTATTGTTAAAATATGCAACTACCTCTTCTAAGGGGAGATGTTTTAACATAGACCAGTTACAGGAGTTAAGTTCCTGTTTGAATTTGACAGGGTCAAAGTTTACTTTTTTTCTGACTTTCTTAAGTAAGGATTGATGAAGAATAATGACTTTTTGCTTAACTATATAAGTAAGAAGGTGATCACTCAGATCATCAGGGAGGGTACCAGCAGTGGACAGTTGGGGGTTACTATTTACAAGTACTGAGTCTAATATGCTTTCTTTATGTTTGGGATTACCTAGCCTGGTTGGGGTGGTTATGAGTTGAGTAAATGCATGTTGGTTGATGTGGGTGGTAGGGGATTCTGAGGAACAGGTGGCCCAGTCTATGTTAAAGTCACCAAGTAATAGGGTTTCTTGAGGGTAATGACATGAAATCCATTCTAGGGTGTCTTCGAGTGTGGCTATATTATTACATATACAAACACACATGTGTATGTGATTCAGTATCATTTGATCAAATGTGCATTTGACTGAAAAGAAAAATCAGTAGCCGCAAATGTCTGAAAGTATTTTTGACCGGAAAGCCATTTGACTCAAACATAATTCAATGAAAACATTCTCTACAGCATATATATATATATATATATATATATATATATATATATATATATATATGTACGCCAGAAATTATTTTTTACAGCGGTTCAAACCCCTTTGCACCCCCTCATGTCCTCTGACTTATATATTCTACCTCTATGATTATGCATTCTTGAAGAAAAGAAAAAAACATACACACAGCAACTCAGTGTTGGCATACAAACACAAGCTTCTACAGATGGGGGGGTCAACTTAATAGTAGGCATTGCCAATCCATGCAAAACTTTCTAGAGTTACTTCCCTAACAACTCCTTTGATTAAAAATGACACCATGAATCATCTCTATAGACTTCTTAAGTTTTCAGTCAGATGGCTTTTCAGTAAATTTCCATTTGTGGTTCAGTTATATATATATATATATATATATATTCAATCAATGTATATGGAACCATATACATTTATACTTATATTATTGCACTTGTATAGATATCTGTACATCAGATCTTTGTGTGCTAGTGTGCGTACACACATGCACACACACACACACACACATATATATATATATATATATATATATATATATATATATATACATACATACACACAGAAATGTATTTATATATATATATATATATATATATATATATATATATATATATATATATATATATATTATTGAAACTCATAATTTCAAGGACATTTTCTTTTTCTGTGAAAATCATAATTGCTAAAGATAAGCTGGAATATTAAAATAATTCCATGGGTTATTACCAGGTCATAGGACAAAATGTTCTGACTTTTCCAGCAGTGCTAGAAATACATCAAAGTACTGCAGAACACAATGATGCAATGCATTGTACTCATTTAACTGTGTGGGTTTAAACAGCAGTGATGTTTTGTTTCCATATATCTTGAAATTTACTTGGTCAGTATGAAGGTGCTCTCTCTACTCCCTTTACAAGACATTAAATGAAAGTGCATTTGAATTCATGAAGACTGCAAACATGTTCCTAGTTACCAATTCCTGGGATTTAAAGACCATCCCATTAACAAACAGCTATTTGCCCTCTAATAAAATATGTCATTATGCCTTATTCAGATCACACAAAAGAATCACTGAAAAATTACCCCACTGATGGCCAATAATTACACACTTTGCTCTCATGTGAGCAATGCAGAAATCTGTTCATAGGGAAAAGCAGGTGCTGGGGCATCGTGCTAATAGTCAATGTGTTCTGCAGTAATTAGCCATTGCGACTGCTGAAATTAACAATTAGCTAACATACAATTCTCTTTCTGCAGGCTGCAGTTTACTTTGTATAATCCTTGTATGCCCCAAGTAATTACTCTGTCAGCTTATTATGTTTATTTTCTGGATTAATGCAGTTTTCACAGAAAAATCAATATTCTGAAATAGTCAACAGGCATTCTCGATAAGTAAACATCTTTTTTCATGTTTTTATTCTATGTGTACACCGTGTGTGTGTGTGTGTGTGTGTGTGTGTGTGTGTGTGTGTGTGTGTGTGCACACGCGCACGTGTGCGTTTTATGTGGGTGCTAAGCTTAATACTTCATCATATTAAACATTTGCTTATTTTAAATAAAATGTAATATTATTGCTAAAAAAGAATGGCAGACAGAAAGGCAAATGGAATTAAACTGCTTACATTAGTAGCTAGCTAGATAACTATAGTAGGTAGTAAACACTAAATAAATTATGACCATAAAGTAACAACTGACCCCAATAGCTCATTGACCATTAACCTAAATAGTAAGTTATTTTATGGGATAGCCAGCCTTATACTATCATTAATTGCCAGATGCATAACTATTTTTTCTGTGCACTTCATGCTATAGATAGAAAAGACCAAGTATGAAATGGTATGGATAGAAATAGCATGAATTAGTACTAACTGTATTATGTACAGCTATGCTTTGTTACAAGGTCAGTCTCTCTGAGCCAATTGCCTCATTTCAGCGGAGAGATGGTAATCATATGGACTTTTAGTCCCGTATGTTAGAGAGTTCCCTCGTCTACTTGTCTCCCCACCAAAGCCTACAACATTGAATATGCAACATAATTTACTTTTGCACAGTAAAATTGATGTCTCCCGTGTTTATTTTATTTTACTGATATTTGTTGAGAGGGCTAGAGCACTGATCTCCAGGGACCTTTTTCAGACTCAGTCCGAGTGTGCTTTCTGGTAAAGTGACTTGCTCTTAGTCATGAAGTTAGACAATGGAGGCTGGGGTAAGCAAACACTGGATCACAGAAAACAGCTCAGCAACAGATCCTTAATCCTCTGTGCCAAGTGCCAGTCATATAAATGAGCTGCTTGCAGTTAATAAAATAACATGAAGACTGCAGTGGGATCATTACTTACACCAAACTTTCTCAGAATGATAGATGTAGTAAAAGCAACACCCAGTATCAAAGTAGACCAGGATTTATCATGTAGTATTTCTAATAATAACCTAACAATATCAGTACAAGCAGAAATGTTTAGAAGGTATGCAGATAAATACAAAGGAAAAGTGCAAAATAAGCAATTCACAGATGTTCCATAGGATTTAGTACAGAATATCTCTTCATTGGAAGGAGGTATGTACCTCCTTGAAACTGACTACATGTATAGGTTTGCAATTGTGGGACTGCATACATATTTGATAACCTCATCAGATCCAAACATAGTGAAAGTTCTAAAGTATGAATGGAAGACGTTTAAGATGACATCCCTGATTAGTTCAGGAGAAGCATATCAGCTCGAGTAGAAATGGAAAACTGTAACAGAATTAGCAAAGAATTAGACAGCAACTGAAAGCACGAAAAACAGAAGAAAGAAATAATATAAAGGAAAGGACCAGAACAAAGTGAGAAAAGTGAAAAGCTCACAAATAGAATGGCAAGCATAGAAAACTCCTAGAACAACCACATGTTGCCCAAGTTTTAATAAAGGAATAGTTAAGAACAGGTGTATTTAAAACAAAAGATGAAAGGCTGATAACTGCAGCCCAAGATAGTGGGCTATGTGCATGTTGGTTTCCAAAATCTATTGAAAAAGTGGGAAAAACAGACAAATGCACGTTCTATAAAACAGAACTAGAAACAGTTGCACATCTTGTAGCTGGGTGTGATGCACTCATGGTTGAGGGTTTGTTTACTGAAAGGCACAATAATGTGGAATGACTGTTGCATTGTGGATTGTGCAAATGCTACAATACAGAAGTAGCTGAGAAGCACTAGAAACATGAACCACACATTATTATTGACAGTAATGAAGTTTGTATCACATAGGATCACCCAATACCAACAGTTGAGAGAACAGATGCATATAAAACCAGATATAGTAGTCTACCAAAAATAGAAAAGTAGCATTAATCATTGAAATTGCTACACCAGTGATTATAGTGTTGCACATACTGAGAGGGAGAGAGTAATAAAATACTAGGATTTGCAAGCAAATACAAGAGCAATGTGGAAGAAAGATACCTAGACATTTCCAATAGTATTGCAAGCAACATCAGTGATAAAAAACAATTTAGTCCGAGTTATGCTGCCAATACATGTAACCCCATATGAATTGCAGAGGGAGACAATTCTGGGTACATTACGGGGGTTGAGAAAGAGTACTCTTCACTAACATCAAAACCCCAAAACAATATTAATTTTGTGAACTCTAATCTTACCATGTCTTAGGAATGGCATCTTTTTTCTTCATGGTGTTAGAAACCCAAATCATTTGGTAAAATTAAAAAAAAAAACTGGACAGACAATTATGGTTTTGCAAACACCAAGGAAACATCAAAGTTTTATCTTGTGCATGTGGATGGTATCATAACAAATAGTACCTAGTACCTTACATGTGATGGTCCAGGTATAGAGCAACAAACACCCAAGAGTGTCTGACAGTCATGCAGCATTGTACCCCGAAGGTCTGAAAACTCATAACAAGTGCACTTATACAATAATGGTCACATGATGATAAGCACAGATGATGTGCTTATTTAACTGTGAGACTAAAGGCTATGAGATGCCGACATACTTCATCCTATACATGGAAGTTTGACCTCTCTGTCTTCACATGAAAACTATGCGATTACAAGCAAACTTCTTCACCAGAACATATTCTTGGATTTATCAGAAAAAGAAGGACTTATGTCTAGAAGATTTAAAGAATTATTATAAATGAAGAAACAATAAGGATACAGTACTTGACATTTGATAATGCAGACTGCAGTGGTGGTGCTGCGGTAGCATTGTCACCTCACAGTAAGACGTTGTCCTGTTCGATTCTCAGCTAGAGCATCTTCTGTGTGGAGACATGCGTGAATAGGCGTACCTTCATTGAAGGTTGTGCATCAGGGCCGGCAACTCGGCATGTAAAAATCTTCTGCCAATCATTAGCGGACCAGAGTTCCGCTGTGGCGACCCCTAACCAGGAAAAGCCGAAAGACACAACAACATCTTGACATTTGACAATGCAAGACACCAAAACAGCAGCACACAGACCATATAAAGTCAATGTCTGCCCATCATTAGCAACATCGAGGTGCAGATTTTCTCATAAAAATAGATTTGCAAGAAACCATGCAGTAGCAGCAAGTCAATATTATTGATATCTGTTAGAGAAATACTGTTATAATAGTGTAATGTTATGGTAATGCAAAGTAATGAATTTCCATACATAGTGTGGCAAGGCAGTAAATGTCAGTAGTGCAGTGAGAAAGTAACTGTAATAACCACATGTTGCAAGGAGGAATAATGGTTAAAATTAACAGACACAGAGTGGAATAAACAGCCAATGAAATGTAAAGTGATTGTAAGCAAAATGTAAAACAAATACTGCAGAAATCTGAAATCACCATACCATAATCAAACCCTGACATAACAGGTCTAGAATGTAATTAGAAAAATGATGTATCAACCAAGGGCTAAAAATCCACAATCCTGCCTAGATGACACAAGTCAGTGACAAAGGGAGATATACTGGTATAACTAATGCTAGAGACCATTGTAAGGAATATAAGACAAAAAAGCCACATGAGCCCACAGGCTATGACATACAAAGAAGTGACATGTAATGTACTGAATGCAAAGACAAAACAAGTGTCAACAGGGAAAATAATTCCCTTGTTTCCCTTGTACATTGTATGTAGTGGTGCAACACAGCACCTGACTGCAGGATTCATCTGCATCTGAAGCATGGCTGGATGTCACTACTGCAAACAGATGCAGGGGACAATATGCCACAGGACTTAATGGACAAGATAATGGATATCAATAGTACGATCATTTACATACATGGTGCCTCAACACAGAGTGCACAGATCTGCACTACATCTGCACATAAGTGATCATGTGGTATGATTCACAGAATAGAGAAAAGAGACAAATGCTCATGTGCAGTCGTTTGTAAAATCTGCTTCAGAAGCATAGCCTCTTAAATGGAGATAACCAAATTCAAGGCAGATACATGCATAGCTATGTGTTAGATGGGTATTATATATCTATATATGTTACCATAGAATGCACACACATACACACGCATCTGCATTGCAACAACAGTCTGTGTGGATGTTTTATGTATCACTCTGCATAGTGAACAAGAAAAGAATACCACAGGCTATGAGAAAATATTTGTTCCCAAGCTCCCTGGTTCAGTAAAGTTACTATATTAGCATCAAAATGATCCCATAGTAGGTAGGAAAAGTGGAAATAAACAAGATGTAATAAAAGGGGTGATGACCAAGATGCAAGCAAGGAAATGAGACTGAAAAAATAGAGAAGGAGTTTAACATACAGGATATGTAAGCAATGAACACTTTTTTGTTTGCAAAATACTATTTGTATTTTAGTTCTAGTAAGATATGAAAGTCAGGAATGGAATTAAAGCTGAAGGACAACTCAGAAATAAGAAGCAGGGAGTACACCCCAATATAGTCAAACATGATCAAAGGGAAAGTAAGGGATCTTTGTGACAGGAGTGTGAAGCACCAGTGGAACGGTATGCACACACAGAGACATGAGATGGCTGGTAACAAACATGGAAACCACAAACAAAAAACAGAGAGCTCATTAATCTGTGTTCACAATGGACAGAGTTTGGACTGGAAAACTAGCAAAATAGACTTGCTCCTAGAGGAAGAATAAAGGGGTGGAGGGTCAAGGAGACAATTATTTCAGAAGGCAATATGAAGTGCAGTGACATACAGATGCTGTATCTTCTGCTTTGCATCATAGGCCTGGCCTATGAGTAATAATTACTCCTACAGCATGTGGGGAATATTTTGCAGTCATGGGTGAAGCTCTCAATTATTTCAGAAGGTAATATGAAGTGCAGTGACATATGGATGCTGTATCTTCTCCTTTGCATCACAGGCCTGTCCTATGAGTAATAATTACTCCTACAGCATGTGCGGAATATTTTGCAATCATGGGTGAAGCTCTACCAGTCTGCAGATAGACAAACTTCAGTTACAACACAATTGATTTTAAGGATGAATCACAATGTCCTTTCATGACTGGTCAAAGTGTGTTGCTGGGTCACATACAGGGAAGTATGGTCTACCATTGCAGGATAATGGTATTTAAGGTATGTCACTAAACAGCAGGAGGGATATGTGATACCACAAGTGTGTTATAATACATAAACATTATATCACAGAAACAGTTTCAAACTAGAGGCACGTGGCATGCAGATGTATACACAATGTGGTTTTGCTCAAGAATCAGCAGATCATAGGATCATAGGAGATTACTAGGCCATCGACCCAGAGGTCATTTTAAGCCTAGTATGTTCGACAGTGTGGTGTGGCGGTGCCAGAGGCCTAGGCTGTGCCTTACAGTTGACAGCACGTGTGAGTCAGGAAGGAGTTCTGGTTAGATGGGCCATGGAGAGGTACTGTGTGTGTCTGTTGGTGATCTGCATGTGACAGTGATGTTTGAGAGTGTGTGTGTACACAGTCAAGCCCAGTGCTAGCCCTACAGGTGTGTATGTTGGACAGCTGTGGACTGTACATGGCAGAGTAGATGGTTTACTGTCTCTGGTCATAAATATGGGAACTTGCTCTGTCAGGAGTGGTACTAGCACCACCATACCCAAGGTCAGATGTGGTGCTAGTAGCTGATGGTGACAGCTGTGTGCTGGGCCTGTGTTCCCCAATTAATTATGGCTATGACCTGAATCCCTGCTGTAGGAGGTTGACAGGTATGTTAGCCATAGCTCTCAACCAATGAAGGATGACTGTCAAAAAATAGTGACTTAGCCAGAGTACATCAGGGACAGTTAGGTACACCTTTACAATGTCAGAACTAGTTATGTGTGACATTGACAGACTGAGAGGATGTGAATTACATTACATCATTTGATGTTACAGGAGTGTACACCCTTACTAAGTGTCACTATGTCTAACACACATTCCACTACAATAGCTGACCAGAGACAGTATCTCAGATAGATTATGGATAATTTGATGACAATGTGTGTAACGATGACATTTGTGATAATAATTTTCATCCCTCAGATTTAGGGGCAGAAGGGTCACTGTACCATTTTGGGGACAATATTGACACAAATGATGGACAAAACACTGTGCACAATATTGTGGTCACTAAGGATAATTTTCACATTTATAATTATACAGATTTGAATGCAGATGAGAATTTTTTTACCTATTTTAAGAAAGGTTTTACTTTTGTGCTGACAAAGGGAGGACACCTAGCTAATACGATTCTAGACATTAAATTGTTTACTAGGAAACTAAATCTGGAACTTTTGTACCAAGATCATGCATTAGTTCAGCACACTAGTACATTAGAAAGAGTACATTTAATCCACCATTGAACCAGGAACTACTCGATTTTGAGACACTTGTCACCAGTAAGTTTAGAAGGGAGTATAATAAACACAGATGGTTTAGGAACAATTTAACCACAGAAGAAAGGAAGGTGTTAATAGAATTGACCAAAAGGGACAATTTGAGAGTGATGACACCTGACAAGGTGGGAGGGGTGGTACTTATGGACAACATGGACTATTTCACCAAAATTACGGAGATCCTGAATACAGATAATAGATATGGTGTGGTATCTAGGAACAAACTGAATATATCTTATAGGAAGATTGATTTGATCCTATATGACAACTTAACCCAGGGCTTGAATAGCAAACAACTTCAACTTCACCATTTTTTAAAGGTAACTAAACCCTTTATACCGAGTATGTTTGGGATCCCCAAGATCCACAAAGATGTGAACAACTCCCCTCTATGACCCATTGTCACCTCCGAAGGGTCTAAAACCCAACCCTTAGCTATTTTTGTGGATACAAAATTAAAACCTTATCAACAAAGATACCCACATATTCTCATAGATTCCTGGGACTTTTTACAGAAAATGGGGAGTTTAGACTTTGAGGCTGAATTAATATTTGTAACGGTTGACGTCAAAGATTTATTTTCAGTTATTCCATACAGTATCGGTCTAAAATGGTTTGAACACATGTTAATAGACTTTGGATGTCTTTCTGCTGATGATTTTAGGCTGGTACTAGAAAATATGGAAGTAGTGCTTAAAAATAATTTTTCGATTTTCCAAGGGAAGCTGTACCATCAATTAAATGGGGTTGCCATGGGCTCTTCCTGTGCCCCCATATTCGCCAATATTGTTATGTTGTATTGAGAAATCAATTATGTGTTTAGTTCAATATACAAAGACTATATTTTTAGGTACTTTCGCTTTTTGGACAATATTTTTATTGTGTGGAGGGGTCCTCCTGAGACCAACCCCCTTTTTATTGATTTTCTAAATTCCACTACTGAATTTTTGGTATTCACCCATGAGATAGGATTGAATGAAATCCATTATTTAGATGATTTTTATTGGAAAAGATTTGGTGAACAAGAAATTTATATCTAAAGTTTACAGGAAAAAATATTTTTCGAATTTGTACCTGCACTATCAGAGTAACCACCCTCCTTTTTAGAAATGCAACATAGTTAAGGGACAAATGGTGAGAGTGGCCAGGATGACCTCTGAAAGGAATGATTTTTTCCAAGAGTTAATTACGTTCATTCCCTTTTCTTAGAGAGAGGGTACCCAGATAAACTTATTATTCCTATTAAGGAACACGTTTCACAAGGATGGGGGACTACATATATACCCATACGCTATGGTGAGCCTTTAACGAAAAAACAGGGTTCTGAAAACAGTATACTACCTTGCACACCTTACCTAGTCATTACTTATGACCAGAACACTTGGTGGATAAAGAAAATAATTAACAGGGTCTGGGATATGTTCAAAAGAATGCCCAGTAGGTTGGATATCTTTAATAAACATCTTAAATATAGTTTTAAGAGGAACTCCAGTCTTAGGGAGTTGTTGGAAAAGAAGAAGGGCACTATTGTCAATGGGACTACTGTCAAAATTGGGACACAAGTGTGGAAGGTGCTCTCAGAGTATTTTTATGGCAAATTGTAAATATCTTGAGATTCCTAGTATACCCTTTAGATTAAAGGTTTCAAGATATTGTAGTTGCTATTCAAAAGGGGTCGTATACCTAGCATACTGTACATTCTGCTGGGCATATTAAATTGGTAAAACCAAACATAATTTGAGACGTGTCTATGAACATATGTATGACATCAATAGGAAGAAGGAAACAGATATCCTTTTTCAACACTTTATGGGTTGTACCCAAGCAGATTTTAAGTTTTGGGTTCTTGAACAGGTGGTTATTAGTGATAGAGGAGGGGATTGGTAGAACAGGTTGGAGTACAGGGAGATGATATGGCAGTTAAGGCTGGATGCCTGTATTCCCCCCTGGGGTGAATGACTTTGTGTCACTCCTCCCTGCACTAAAGTTGAAGGCATCAAAGTCTAAAAAGGGTAAATAAACTCAGTTTGAGTTTAATAGTAACAACAATCAGCTTACTGTGTGTATTTTTTTATATAGTCATCCTGTCATTAATAATTATCCTGTTGCATTTATTCTACTTGTCATATTTATTTATTTATTATTTTTAACTTTTTATGGATGGCCTTCTATAATAGTTTTTTCATGTGCTAAACCATTTTACTTATTAAATTATTATCATGTTTTTTATATATGTTTACTTATATATGTTCACTATATTTATTTTCAGTAAATAGAATAAGTTTTTAAATGACATATATATATATATATATATATATATATATATATATATATATATATATATATATATATATATATAGTTGTTAAGGAAATGGTTTTTATTATTGCCATGGCATTTGGGATGTAACATCATTTCCTGAATTAATGAACTAATTATGTTAGAACCAATTGGAAGGAATGGTGCTGCTTATTAACTTTTTGCTGTAATTGGTTTCTGATTCTGATGAAATCTTCTGTAAGGAGAAAAAAGTGCTTAATCCTGTTTGGTTTTATTCTTGTTGTGTGGTTTGGCACTATTAAAAATACACATTTATTATTTTTGAGCCATTGTGTTTTTTTCCTGCAACATTACTGTTGCCTCTACTGAGGAGGGACAGCCTTTATTGGAGCTTTGCTTGGCCGGATTGTGTTTATTGTAGGAGGGTGTAACAGGGGCAGAGCTGGGATTTGACTAAAAGTAGGGACAGTTGATAGGCATGCCTGTAGCTGTTGGACAAAACAGCTTATTTACACTTTAGTTAGCCAGTGACATGGCACCACATTGCAATATTTAAGGCCTTCATGTAGGCCTAGGCCCCTTTCTTAGTCTTTGAGATGGACATTAGTGAGGAGTGAAGACTACAGCATCACAGAGGGTAGGTACAAATTCTGTCCACTGTTGTGATTTGTGAGGTATGTCCACAGTTATGCCTGATATGTTTGGCCAGTGTATCATGACATTGTGGTCATGTGGTGGTTCATTGTTAAACATTGTGGGTTGAGGTCAGTAAGGAGAGAGAGAAACATGTGAGTGTCACACAGCATACCCATCAGAATAGGCATGCTAATGTGATACTGATATTCTATCAGCTCACTATCTTTGTAGATGGAAACTGTTAAATGTGTCCCTATCACTGGACCTTTGCCCTCCTTATACATGGTTTTGTCTGGATCTGTAGTTCTAGGGGGTTGTGAGGTATGGTGTCCATAGCAGCTAGCTTAACCTACAGCTGTGTATGCTCCAGGCTGGGACACATAGGGGGAGTTTGAAAACTTTGGAGATTAGCAAGCTGTACATATAACTATAGCAGTGGCGTTAGCCCTGTCGAGACAGCAGAGCCAGGGTAGGGGTAACCTTTACAGTCCAATCAAGGCATGTGCTTAAGGCATATCTGTTATACAACAGTGCCAATAACAGAGTAGTAGGCGACATATAGTTAGGATATATGAATATGTGTGGTATGTCCCTACCTTCAGGTCTTTGACTTTTAAAACCAGGTAGCAGATAATTCAGTAGCGGTAACCTATGGGGATTAAATGTGTAAGACTCAGTCATTACTTGCTGTCTTCACAACAATGTAATTGAAGTGCAACACACTGGATTTGAACCCAGGACTGTGTGTGGCAAAATGTTCAATATGCAAGGCATTTAACAGACTGAGCTAATGAGTCATTGCTGGAACAGGTGTAGTTGCCAGATATATGAGCAGACATACAGGCTGTGACACACATTGTCTGCATCCATCAGTATGTGCATGGCTGTCAAAAGCAGTTGATCTGCAGCAGGGTCCCAGTTGAACATATGTACTGTGCCATGGATGCATTACAGGTGTGTTTAAAGATGTTGCAGGTAAAAGGGAATATTTACCTGTTATCCAAGGCCTCACATACTGCCATTATTAGTTATTTGGCTGTCTGCTGGTGTGTTTTTGCATCAGAGTCCCATGTGCACTCCCATTTCTCACATTAGGTTGCTTTCAGTCTGTTAGTGGCAATCAGTATGTATTGCTGAAAACACCTGCTTTATTCCTGGTCTCTATGGCCTAGTGGTTTAGTGCAGTAGGCTGTAGTTGATAGGGACCCATGTCCGAGACTTGGTAGTGGTGATTATTTTGTACATGTGCCTAGCACCGTGAGAAACACATAAGATCATTAAGGCACACTAAAGCACTTTTAAGTGAGTTTGCACAATGCCCCATATTGCAGAGCTTTGCTTAGCTCCATGTAAACCCACGCTAAAAACGTAAATAGAAAAGAAAAAGTGGTGATAGGACAGTGGTGAAATGGAGGCAAGCAGGGGATGTGCAGGAAGGGTGTAGAAAAGAACCATAGCTTTCCATTCCTTGTACAGTAACAGCTGTGCAGTTTGACATAATTTGTGGATAAATTTGGACTCTCAGACCCCAGATAGAGGGGTGAGAAAAACATACATGTGTTGTCAAGCCAATTCTACCAAATAAGTTGTGTCCAGTGGACACATGTACAAAATGGAGAGCTACGTATGGGACAATTGTTTTTTTGTGGGACAGATGCCCATTTTTTTTCTTTTTCTTTTTTTTTTTTTTATAAGGAGAGAGAGAAATGTTGGAGAAGGGATGTAGGTATATGTGGGGAGGTAAGTTGGGTAGGAGAGGATGCAATTGCAGACAGACAAAACAGAGAAGACAGCAGACATGGGTGGTGTGTGACACATGAGGGTGGGTAAACACCTTGGATGGGGAGGGTGTTGTGGAATCTGAGAAGCATGTGCCTCCAGATGGCAGCAGCATGACTGAGCTCCCCACCCATGGGCAGTCAACACTGCTCCTTCACTGCCCCAAAGGTGGCTGTGCTGGACCTGAGTTCCAGGGCCAGCAGACCCCACCAGGTTGTTGAGTCTGCCCTTAATCTGTTGCAGGTATCATTCATAGCTCCTATGAACTATCATATTCACCATGGCTGGTAGTTGATCTTGGGTGACTGGTGCACCTCTGCCACTGCTCCCAGGAGGGGACAGGCCCCATCCCCTGAGGCAGTTTCACTCGAAGGTGGTGCAGGGCTAGTGGTGGGGGAACCACCAGCCTGGGTCCCAGCCATGCTGGTACACAGTGCCACAGCCGGCTGAGGTAGGGTAGGCAGATCAGTAGGAACTGGCCTACCCTTTCGTGCTGTGATGATAGAGGTATTGTTTAGTTATGAACAACACAATTTGTTAGCAATAACAGCATGCCAGAACATTGGAAATAACCCAATCACATTTCAATGCATATTATATGGAACACAACAATAAATAAAATGACAGTCAGTATATTATCAACATGCCAGTAACAGTTATGGCATAAGGCCAACAACATAGATAATTCAACAAGATATAATATGCAACCATTATAATACATAACAATAGTAAAACACTTGCCCCAAAATAAAGTTTAATATAACAACAGATCTTAATAGTAAACCATAACTAATGGATAACAATAATAAATAAATTAAGATAAGGGTTGGGGAGAGAGAAAAATAAACAGTCCATTAATACTGCTATAGTCTATTTCATGAAGAACAGGACTGCTATCTACTTTACAAGTCTGTCCTTTCTTTATCTTTACAAGTGGACTATAGCTGTTGTAGCACATACATACCACTCAAGCTATTGGCATGGGGCAGTATGGACCAATCCATAACAACTGCACATAGTAAACTACACAGAACACTTGCACATCAGGTAGACCTATATAACTGCCAGGGTGTACTGTGGGCTGATGTAGTGATGCATTCCTGGTTAGATACTCATGTCGATGATAAATGTGTAACAGAGGGATCATGCACTACTAATTACATTCTGTGACAGTGTGACACTTGAGAGACATGTATGTGTACAGTACAAAAACTATACTACTATCATGCCTTGCTTGACAGGCATGGGGACAGAACCCAATAGCAGTGACTGCAGGGGACATCTGCATCAAATGTATTAACTGACTGCAGCAACCTTTAACAGGCTGTCCAGTTATATAGCCATATGAATAATTACACATTTTATTTATTTTATACTATATATTCACATACCTGGTAATGATTTTAACAGTCTGTGACATCCAAATACATAATTATATTATTTACTCAGACTATGGTCTAACTCACCCATTTTCCTGTAGTTCGTGTGGAGAGAAAATCTGTAATCATTTTGTGACTGCTACTGTAACATATAGTGCTATAGAGTACTGGATTCAAACCCTGGTCTGTGTGTGGCAAAATATAATTCAGACAGAACTTTTAACAAACTGAGCTGAGTCACTGCTGCTTATTTACTGACTGATATTTGTCTAGAGCTCACCTGGAACCAGTATGTGACCTCATATTAGTAGTACAGTTTTATACTAGACTGCAGTGACAGTTGAACACACAGGGATGAAATTCAAGCATGAGAGAGATACTAGGTAATGCAGGTGTACACAATATATTGTTAGTGGGTTGAAATATCTGTGAAGTCTACAAACCATATCAGATTATTGGTTGGCTAGCTCACCCATAAACATTTGCAGACAGTATATTTGCAGTCTACAGTTATTACACTGTTATACTTCCCTGCAGCACCATACCTCAGAGCCTGAATGCATACAGCTGAAATGCAATGGTTAAAACAAGACAATCCTGATATGCACAATATACCGTCAGTGTTACTGTTATTGCTTAATGTGTTCCTGCAGAATGAGTATCATAATTAATTTCTTGTAAAACAGCTCTGAATCTACACTTATTGCACAACACTCTTTATTAGAAATTAATTGAGGCAGAAACTGGCATTGTTTTGCGCTTTTATTGCAGAACAGTTGTCATAATCGATTTCATACAAAACAGCCCTAATTCCACACATACTGCACAGCACAGCTTTATCAGAGGTACTGTCATGCAGTTACTGGTGTACTTTCACATTTTTATTGCACAGCAGTTGTTGTAATCCAAGTGTTGAAATACAGCTGTAATTCCACAGTTATTGCAGTAGAAACTTTATTTAATTTACTTTATCAAGGTTAATGCTTTACTGTTCCCTGCTTGTTGCACTAAAGTTGCCAAAAGTTACTTATTGCAGTGCAGGTCTATGTCCACATTCATTGCAATACAATCTAAACTGTGTATACCTAATGGCAGTTAGTGCTTTACTCCTTCTTGCTTATATGACTACAGATCACAAAATACATCTGTACTCACAACCACACTCATGGTGCTATCTGGCCAAGCACCCGGCATGCTCCTCAATGTTGCAAGCTCTCTCCTCTGCAGCTGTAGGGAGAGAAGCACACCATTATACATACCTGTCTATTAGACATTCAGATTAGGTATTGGTGAAACAATGGTAACAGTACCTACAGACTTGTGGGGCATTCCCTGCCCAAACATCTTAAACCCAGGTGTCCAAGAGATCCCCCTTCCGATGCTTCAGCTCATCATAGTGGTGATGGACCTGCTCACCTGTGTGGGGAATACCTGTCTCACTGGTGAGCTGATGTGCCAGTGGACCCAAGCCTTTGCCTTGCAGTCTGAGCCCTGGAACTCACCCTGAGCTTAACACAGCCTTTTTGCCCACCCTTACATGCCATTGGGCAATATTTAAAAATGTGTTAGATTGCTTAGCACCATGCAAACCAGCACAGCTCAACTAAGCAGTGCTTAAACTAGCAATGCTTAGCAGTGCTTAGCAGTGCACAAACTTGCTAAGCACAGCTGAGCAGGGCTAAGTAGTGCCAGGCAGTGCTAAAATGTATTTTGTTTAAGCAGTGCTTAGCAAGCCTTGGCACATCTTAGCAGAGCTTAGCTGAGTGCAGCAGATCAAGATTTAAAATAATTAGCATAATTTGTATTTGGAAAATAAATCTTTAAAATCCCTTCCAGGTAGTCAAACACTGCACCTACTGCACATAAAGCCGTAACTCTACCCATTTGGCTATGTGGATATGCGGAGTGCTGCTATACATTCACATATACCTCTGAGCTACCTTTAAGCACTGTTGAGCACCACGCCATGCAAACCCGCTCAGCTATGATTAAACTTGACCTTTTCATAGACAATTAAATACATCTGGTTTCAATTTTTAGGATGTCTGGCATGTGTCATTTGCTGAGCTCCTCACCACGCAGAGCAAACCTGCTTTTTATACAAAATCAAAAATATTAATTTACATTGATATAATGTGGTTGGACAGTGCAGGAAGTGTGTTGCTCATCTGCAGACACAGTTAGCACCACACTCCCTACACTGATTCAATAACCATGTTCCATGGCTCTATCTCAGCAACACATATGCATGGTGCGCTGCCGAGGGGGAACTGTATACACAGACATGGTAACTGTCCATGTAACCTCTACATGGTGCCTACACAGACTTTATTAAATCCTGGGGAACATCTTCTGCTTGCAGGACACAGATATGCAAGAAATTCACATTCAGTGTTAATAAAACCATATCATAATCAAATGAAGAGAAACCCCTCAATTTATTCAAACAAATGCCAGGAGTCTTTTAAATAAGACTGTAACAATTGTACTAAAGGGATAAAGATACCATATAAACAGAAAATAATAACCTTAGTAATATTTCCTGATGTGATCATAATAGATCTAAATGGTGGACTCATTCTATTTTTAGGAATTTTAAGGATGTTTAGTAGCACTCCTATATTTGTATGTTCAACATTAATTACCTCATATGTTTTAGAATTAATGTGATTATCCAGTCATCCACAACATTTCTAATACCAATAAATTTACAATTAATATCATATAGTGAAACATTATATTCATTAGTGTTAGATCACATATGCAGATTAAATGTATTATAGTCAATGGATTGCAGAATAACCAACCCCTCATCCTTGTTAGTTTTCGTAAATCTTAATGGAAACACATCTTTAAAAAATATAGTGCTTACCTTTCTTTTTTAGTCAAATTTTAATATCATTGTACAGATTTTTGTGTTAAAGCTTAATAAATGTCCTTTAACATAGATTTAGTTAGGTTTGTATGGTTGCATTTAAAAGGGGGTTATAAACAACAGGTAAATGCAAACCTGTAGTAGTACACTGAATATTGTGAAAAATGTAATTCAAATTCAATTTTCTTATAAACAAACAATCTTAAATCTGCCAAGTTCTTTTGAATACTTACTGTCTTACTTGCAATATAATTGAAACTGTAAGAGAGTAAATCCAATATTTCAAGGCTAAAATCTCCATCGGTTAAATTAAAAATAAGGCCTCATCCAAACCAGTTAAGGATTCAGTAGTCCCTGAACCTGTCTCCTTCCTTTTAATATCCCCCTTCATCAGGTGGCTCCATTTGTCTGATTAGTCTGAATTGAGTTCCATCCAGAAGATGTCTGTGTCTGTGACACAGTCCGATGATCTTGTAGAGGTAACTGAAATGTAGGAATCCATTTTATTGAGGCCTGTAATGAGTGAATGGTCAAAACAAACAGACATAAATAGTAATGCTAAGTCCAAAACAGTCATTTCTCAGATTATTCTGTTTTCTTCAAGGTATGGTGATCTCAGAGTTAGAATATATAAGTTCAGGGTATGGGGTGCTTGAGCGCTCTGAAAAAAAGATAAAAATAAAACAGAAGCTTAAAGGAGGAGAGCAATGTTCAGTATTCACTCTTCTCTTGCATGTTCAGTGCTTTATTTCAGCATGTGACACTTGATGTTACTAGTACTGACATTTCAACAGGAAGCCTCCTGTAGATTGGATTGGACATTCTTTTAATGGTTGAATTGTGACAGCCTCATAGAATGTCTCAAGGGAGGGTACATGGGATTTGTACTTGACAAATTCTCAGTATGTTGGACTAATGAACCAGTAGAATGATCAGAGACAGTTTTTTTCTGATGATTTATGTGGAAGAGAAGAGGCACACATTTCATATTTGCCTCCTTGTCTCTGATAATTTTCTTTTGCTTACATGTGGTAATAGTATTGCCAATTCATTCTAACACAGTGAAAGGATTCTCATATTCTGCATTCAAGGATGAAAAATGAATAGAGCCTTTAATCTGATGTCTAAAAAACAAATTTAATCATCTAGCCTTGACATTTTTTTCTCATTATTTTTAATCAACATCTTAAGTGGTTCCAGCCCAGAATTATTCAAAAATATATTTTAATGCTAGATGAAATTTGTTATAAGACCACTAAGAAATTTAGAAAAATGTAACTCTTTAGTAATAATGCATAATATTATGCATTGTTCAAGATAAACATTATCATAGGTCAATGACTGGTGCTTTTTCATTCTCTTAAATGTCTTTAACATTGTAAAAATTAGATGGAAAAGAAGCCTAGTACTGATTATGGTGAGCTTGCTCCACATTTCCATAAAGATTCACCTTTTTTCTAAAACTAAGTGATAGTATGATGGAAACCTTCATATCCTTCTGGAAAGAAGTTCTCACTTCTTTGATGTCTTCTATTATCAAAACCACAGTACTATCACAGGAAGTAGATAGTTGACCATATATATGTTCAGAATGCAAATCTTGAGATGAACAAATACCCTACCACTGTAAAGATAACATAGAGATAGAATTTTGTAGTCCCAACACCACTTGATTCAAATTCTTCATCATCTCCTTCTCATTGTCTGGTACAGAATGTAAAGTTAAACCTGACAATCCAGATATATCATCCTCATGAACACCTGCCATGTCAGAGGGTAAGGGTCAAATCAAAAGCAAAACAAGGCAACCAACACCTCTGGTACTAAGTGCAAAAGAAACAAAAAGCAAGAACACTCCGCTTGCGGACTGATGCAAAGCAATATACAGTCCTTAATTTAGTGCTGTCACACACCATAAAACAAACAGGAATTCTTCAGAATAATCCCAAAAATGAGTATCCTGATTTAAATAACACTACAATATCACATGGCTAATCATGTGAACAATTAGTACAATACATTCACGTAAAAATATAAAAATTACATATACATCAACATGATAAAATCATTAAGTATAAAATATTGCATTTAAAAAAATCCATTAATATCGATTAGTTCATTCAAACCTGGAAATGTATCTTCCTGCATGTATAATTGCCAGTATTTTTCTTTTATTTCTAACTAATTTTGAAATCTCTACCTTTTATATCCATTAACTAGTGATTCAGTACCAAAATAAAATGTATTGTATAACATACATACTTTAGTGTGTTTAAATAATGTATTATTTTCATTTTTAACTGTGATGTCATATACCTGTTATTTTATTCTCTTTGAAAGTTGTCTGTTCATCATGTCTACATAAAATGCAGGATGATTAGGACAGAGTGCAACATATAATGAGTACATCTGTCTTTTTAGCGCAATATAATGTGGTTTCTGTCAGTTCCATTAGCACTTACTGTATGTTAAAGGAGGTTATTTCAGATGCTGTTGTTTTTTGTATTTTTAATCAAAAATATTATCAACAAATGGGTGTTGCTATGGACGCTTCTCTAGTACCTTGCTTTGCAAATTTACTTCTCAGGTGGTATGAACAAAACATAACCACCAGTGGATTGTAGCAGAGAATCATTTTCTATAAAATATTTGTAGATGATATTTTTTTTAATTTAGAAATGATCTGTAACTGAATGTCAAATGTTTATACAGTAACTCAATGCCGCCACTTAATTACTGCAATTTACAGTGATTGATGTAGGTTCTGTAATCAACTTTTTAGATATTACTTTTTCTTTAAATTTGTATGACGTGTTTTGAGAGTAATGTATACAGGAAGAATACGTTTGTAAATACTTATTTACACTTTAAAAGTAATCACCCTGCCCATATGAAAAGGGACATTCCACAAAGACAGATGATTCAGATTTTGAGGCTTGTGTCCTCTGATGACGCATTTTAGAATGAGTTACAAAATATTATCAATATGTTTTGGGATAGGGGTTACAGACATTACCACCTTGAGAGTTTGGCCATGTAAATTGTTAATGAATGTAACACAAAGCTGCCACCTATTATTAAGCAAGGCCTCATTGAGACAAGGCAGTGTGAATTAGTTTCAAATATGTCTAGCACAGTTTCCTTAGAAATAATTACTGGCCAGAATATTATTCTGAATATTAGGGATGATAACTGGGAGGTCCGATTTGGAATCACAGAGGTGGTTAGATTTTGGGGAGTAGACCTAATTTTGTTTTGTTTTATGTAGGTATGCCTACCAAGAAAAATTCAAAGTGACTAAAAGAACATGCATGTAACATCAAAGTTAAAATGAAAATAATGCATTATTTAAATATACGAAGATATGTATGCTATTCAATATTTTTTTTTCTTATATTGGCTCATGTGTTTATGAATATGACAGGCTGTGATTTTAAAAGTAAGTCAGAAATGAAAGAAAGATATTTGCAATTACTTACAAAATCATCAGGGTCTACTTATCAGTTTCCCCTCAAGTGTTTGGCAGTGCTCTGTATAGACACAGATACCTTAAGTTGACATCTTTCCTGTAAAACCACCCTTGAAATTTTACTGATACCTAGTTGCATACAGGACACATAGTTTGCAGTGACAAGTACCATCCCTACAGTTGCAAAACAGATATTCCTGACATTACTTTACATTCTCACTCCAACTGTCTGGTTAATAAAAAAGGGCATGCTACTATAGCTATAAACCTTCCCACCATCTCAATTACTAGCTTGGTGGATATAGGAATCCTGAGGCAATTTAGAAATTGCCTTATGTCTACTGACAATCAGATAATTCTCAAACAAACTGCTATGGTATGTTAGAGATGTTTTTATACATCTCACTGGAGGCAAAGCTCTCACATAAAATCATGCCCGATGTGTATCAGGTTGTCAGTAGCACGCATGCTGCACCCAGCACAGAGTTCAAAGCAGGCAGATAGACCCGCATATGAGAAGACACTTAAATTGAACCTTCCTAAATTCCAAACAGTTCCTAGATGAAGTACCATAACAAATATCTTCAGCAGTCCTGAATGCACTTTTTCAAAACAGCACCTACATCAAGGCATAGAAGCTAAATCTCATGGAACCTCTAATTCTAAGCCCATAAGGCAAGCCACCACACAATCCAACATTCTGGTCATTGGAGACTCAATTGTGAGAGTCATTGATGTCCCTGTCAACTTACTGAGTAAGGAGAACATCATGGTCAGTTGATTATCAGGGACCAGGATCCACCACATTACACATGCACTCGGGTCATTATACCACAAGTACCAATATGACTCAGTCATAGTCCATGTGGGTGTAAATGACCTGAGACCTACCTCCCTAGACAATATGAAGAGAGTCATCATGGACCTCTCAAAACATGTGTGTTCCAGGCTGGTATGAGGCTAGCATTGAGCAGCATTTTACCTTCTCTAAGAATAATACCACAATATGAGCAGAAGATGACTTACTTTACTAATTGACTTAGTTTCTGGTGTCATTCTAAGGGGGGGGGGGTGAAATATTTGTCAGTATGGAAGAAGCTGGTCCACAGACCATGCTGCTTTGCCAAGGATGGTCTACACCACTCTTAAGTGGGCTTTCAAATATTAACATTGGTGGATGACATTATCCTCCTCCATAGTACTTTTTTAAGCAATGCCAAACTGAAAGTGCTTCTGACATAGGAAATCAAAACTAAGAAAATCTAAAGGTGTTACTGCTCAATGCTAGGAGTCTAAACAAAAAACTGTACTCCCCACAAGCTTTACTCACCCTAGGGAAAACTGACGTCTGTGCGGTCACTGTGACATAGCTTAAAGCCACAAAGAGCACACTGGCAGTGCAAGGCTATAATTCATTCCACACATTTAGACCTGATACTACACAGACAGGGACTAAAAGTGTAGGTATCCTGATTTACATCAGAAATCAATATACCTCAAGGCTGGTCAAACTGGACAATGCACTTCAGCTTCTCCATGTTGAAATTACCATAGGCAAAATCCAATACCACTTCCTTGCAAGATCTAGGTCCCCCTCTATGACCTAGAAAACCCATAGCATGTATTTAAAAACTTATTGGAAACACTCACCATCCAACCCAATGCCATATTCATGGGTGACTTTAATTACCCTACTATTAACTGGGAATCATATATAACACCAAATGTACAGGCACAGAGAATCCTGGAATTTATAAACACAAATTCCTTGGACCAGATTTTCAGTACACTGACCAGAGCTGCAAACATACTGGATCTGGTACTCATTAATATGGGAGGGTGCTGCACACCCCTGAGTATAATGCCATCTCTGGTAAGGTCAGACCATAAAATGGCCTTCTTTGAAGTAAAAATAAACCCCAGAACCTCAGCTAACCCTGGAATATTCAGGAATAAGGCTAACGTCCTACTATTAAATGGTAACATGGCAACACTGCAAGCCCCCACAAAGCCTGAGAACACTGTTAGCTATGTGGAACTGTACAGAATCCTTATTTAAACATGATAATAACTGCATAGAGGCAGCAGTACCCACCAGGAATAAGTACAGAACTAACTCAAAAAGAAAGTCACCCTGATAGAATCACAGCATAAACAGGCAGTATAACAGAAGAAAGACAATAATGGCAAAAATTAGGAGGTGCAGCACCAAGCAGGATAAAAGCACTCTCAAAGTACACAAACAATTCAAACTACAAGCAAAGTCTACCAAAGCCAAATTTGAGGTAAATTTGGTCTTCCAGGCCAAAGACAACCACAAGGCATTTTTTCGCTATGGCCACAATCTCAAATGCAATACACAATTTTCTGCAGAGATCATTGTTAATGGAGCAACCTATACTAAACCGGGTCAGGACACATGCTCGACTAGCATATGTCCGAATCACAAAACACCAAACACACATACACGAAAGCACTTAACATCGACAAGCGAATCGGTGTATTATCGCCTGTCGGACTACAGTGCGGGTAAGAGAACATTCCCTTTCCCCACTGTAGTGCGATCTCGGAGTGAGAATATTAAAGTAGGGGGATGTGGGAGGCACAGCCCCCCATGTGGGGGGTGCAAGGAGGTGAAGCCTCCCTGCAGAAACGTAGATGTATTTTTTTTGAACTACACATACACGGAAGCGCTTTTTGATGTTAAACTCTTTCGTGTATGTGTGTTCGATGTTTTGTGATTCGGACACATGGTAGTTGAGCATGTGCCCTAGATCCCACTGAGCCAGAGGATATAGTAAACCTACTGACTGACAAATTCAGCTCCAACTTTACCCCTTTCTCCCCCAAAACCTCCACTCAGCAAATACCATCAAATATAGCTCCTCCTACTATCACCAGGGAACAGGTTCTTAATGCTCCCTCTAAGGGCAAGAATGCTGCATCAATGGGCCCAGACAATATCCCAAGATGCCTTCTGAGTAGTGTGAAACATGACCTATCAGGCCCTTTGGAAGTGCTATTTAACTGTAGACGCCAAACAGGCTTTGTGCCTCACGAACAGAGAACAGCAACAGTAATTCCACTGCACAACAGTAGGCCATATACAGACCCTGTAAACTACAGACTCATAAGTCTCACTGGTCTCATAAGCAAAGCCATGGAAAGAATTATCATGGAAATAATCAGTAATGACGTAGGAAACCTCCAGACACTACTAGACCCATCCACATTTCTTTTTGTCAAGGGCAGGTCATGCTTACTCAACTTGGTAGACTTCTTTGTGAAGGTCACCATAGTAATGGATAAGTGCAAAATGGGTCACCTTCTTGCCTTGACCTAGCCAAGGCATTTGATACAACACCCAACTCGGGCATTGTTGACAAACTCAAAAGGTTAGATATAAATCCTTATGTCATCTGGTGGATAGCCAGCTGGCTCACAGACAGGACCCAGGAAGTTAGAACTTGCAGTCTACCTCTACAAAGAGACACAAGCAGAGTCCCTTGGGATTTAGTATTTACTTCTCTAAAATCAAGGCCTATGTCAATAACCTCTAGCTGACTAAATTTAAAGATAGTTGCAAATTAGGAGCAGTCATGGAATTCCCAACTAGCACAAATGTTTTCCAGAAAGAGCTGAGACAGACTAATAACTGGATCAGAGACATGGACTAAAATAAAATGCCAAGAAATGCACAATAGTATCCTTCAGGAAGTCATCCATCCCTGGTAACTACCATATTGACAACACACCCCTAAGAGTTAACCTAGTAGTCAGGGACTTGGGGAAACACACAGATAGTAATATAGCTTTGACCACCATGAAGACTCTGGAAAACCTCACCCAGACTCTGCCATAGCTGTGAAGGAAAGGTTAGTTTGCTTTTGATTTCTTGTATTTTGTATTACTTTATTGCCTTTTTCTATTTAGTATACTGTGATTTATTTTCTTCACACTGTGTTTTGCTTGTATTCTGCTTCTAATTGCATATTAAAACTTGAAAAGAGACTACAGCTCTGTCTCTTGTGAGTCAGATAGAAATTAGAACAGGTCAGTTAAGGAGTCACACAGAAGTTAGAACAGGTCAGCTAAGATTAATCATCTGTGAACTGAGGGGGTGGAGCTAGGAACTAAACCTTCTATTTAAGGGGTAAAATAAAACATTCCAAAGCTTTATTGGAAAACCTCACCCAGACTGCCACAACTTGCTGTGAGGGAAAGATTAGTTTGCATTTGATTTCTTGTACTTTGTATCACTTTACTGCCTTTTTTCTATTTTGTATACTATGATTTGTTTTCTTTACACTGTGTTTTACTTGTATTCTGCTTTTAATTGCATAAAGCTTGAAAAGAGACCACAGCTCTGTATCTTGTAAGTCAGACAGAATTTGTATTTTTTCTCACCCTCCCACCATGTTACTGTTGTGTTCTTAAATACCACTGTCTTTCTAGTTGTCTGCCCCTTATGCTAATTTGACCATATATCTCCTTCACTCTCTTTTCACTGGCTGATGTGAATAAGCACAAAATTATCATTTTGTGAAATCACACCCCTTCAACTATTTAAATTTATTGGCATCCCACTGTATTCCATAGTACCAGAATACAAAATTGCCTGCCCCCTTTCAATCTCTCTTGCTCTTTTGAAAATAGTGGCTCTCCACTTAGACAATTAAAACTTAAGTTACCCACTTTCATATCTAACTGTGTAGTGCACACTATAGTGTTTAGGATAAACCATTTTTTTCATCTTACCTTTAAACATCTATTGCAAGACCACCTGTCATTGGAGAGCCCACATTCTGCTTCTTAGTAGTCATTTTGGGATTAGTGCTTCTGTTTTCTCTTGTGAGAGAAGGAGTACAGGGACATTATTTCCTGGAGACTGCTAATCACCAGAAAGGCTAATAACTGCTTTATATGTGGGTGACAGCTTGGAATCTGTGCTTATATTCTGATCCTGGTGAGAGAAGGAGCAGAGTGCATTGATTCCTGACCATTTCTGGTTGGAGAGTGACTGTCTGTACTTAATGTTCCTGATAGGTCTGGTTGCTATTCGAGACATCTAGCAGAAAAAGGCTACAAGCATACAGACCCTTGCATCATCTGAAACAAGGCTGTGGATCAACAAACAGGCTGTGGCCTGCTTCTCTTCTTGAGATTGGTTCTAACATTTTGCTTCTAGTGAGAGAAGAAGCAAGGGAGCATTGTATCCCAACAGAGTGAAGCTGTGGTGAGACAAGCATTAATAGTAACCAGGTAGTAGCCATTCATGTGATTCCCCTCTTTTCATCATTCTTGACAAGCTAATTATTTGTTTTCAGTAAGTACTGCTTGATTTGTTTCTAAATTCAGAATATCTGTCTAAATACTTCATCCTTAAATTTTCAGGGTCTATGTATTAGTTTCCTTTCAAGTGTTTGGTGGTGCTCTGTACAGACTCAGACACTTTTGAGTGACATTTTTCCTGTAAAAGCACAATTGAAATGTCTCCATTACCTAGTTGCACATAGGACAACTAGTCTGAAGTGACAAGCACTGCCCAATAGTTGCAAACTAGATGCTCCTGACAGTGATTGATATTCTCACTCCAACTGTCTAATTAATAAAAAAGAGTCTGTTGTCATGGATATGAATTTTCCTACTGTCTCTGTTACCATCTTGGTGGCTATGGGCATCCTGAGGCAATGTAGAAATTCCCTCATGTTTACTAACAACCAATTAATTCTCAGACAAGCTGATATGGTATCTGAGAGATGTATTTAAACAATGTCACTGGAGATAAAGCTCTCACATAAAAGTACTCCTGATGTCAATAAAGTTGTCAGTAGTACACATGCTACACACATCATGCAAAATTCAAAGTAGACATATCAACCCACATATGCTGAGACACTTACATGTAACCTTCCTAAACCACAAAGACCTCCTAGATGAAGTACACATAAGAAATACCCTCAGCAGCCCTAAATGCACTCTTTCAAAACAACACCCACATCAACACATAGAGCTATATCTCATGGAGCCTCTACCTCTAAACCCATAAGGCTAGCCAGCACACAATCCAACATTTTAGTCATTGGAGACTCCATTGTGAGACACACTGATGTCCCTCTCACCAGGCGGAGTAAAGAGAAAGGTACAGTCAGTTAGTTATCAGGGGCTGGGATACACCACATTACGCATACACTCAGGTCATTGAACCACAATTACCAATATGACTCAGTCATAGTCCATGTGGGAGTAAATGACCTGAGACGTACCACCCTAGACTATATGAAGAGAGACATCATGGAGCTTTTGGAATATGTGTCTTACGTGGGTATGAGCCTAGTATTGAGTAGCATTTTACCTTCACCAAGGATGATGCCACAATACGAAAAAAATATGATTGGATTTAATAATTGGCTTAGTTTCTAAGGTCATTCTAAGGGGATGCAATATTTGTCAGCATGGAAGGAGATGGTCAGCAACCTCAAAGGCAATACATAATTGTGTGTAGAGCTCATTGTAAATGGAGCCACCTATACTGAGCTAGAAAATATAACAAACCTCCTGGCTGATAAATTCAGCTCCAGCTTTACCCCTCTCCCCCCCTCAACCTTCCCTCAGGAAATATCATCAAATATAACTTCTCCTACTATCACTAGGGAACATGTCCTTAATGCTCTCTCTAACACCAAAAACACTGCATCAGTGGGCCCAAACAATATCCCAGGGTGCTTTCTAAATAGCATGAAACATGACCTATCAGGGCCTCTGGAATTACTATTTAACTGTAGCCTCCAAACAGGCTTTGTGCCTCATGAATGGAGAAAGGCAACAGTCATCCCTCTGCACTAAGGTAGGCCATCTACAGAACCTGGAAACTACAGACCCAAAGTCTCACTAATCTCTACTTATATGTAAAGCCATGGAAAGAACTATCATGGAGATGGTCAATAGAGATATAGTAAACCTACAGACACTGGAACCAACCCAGCTTGGTTTTGTCAAGGGCAGGTCATGCCTCCTCAACCTGGTGGACTTCTTTGAGAAGGTCACCAAAGCAATGGGTGAGGGCAAAATTGTTCACACTGCCTACATTGACCTGGCCAAGGCATTTTACACAATACCCCACTCTGGCATTGTTGACAAACTCAAGAGGTTAGGTGCAAACCCAAATGTCACCTGGTGGATAGGTAACTGGCCCACAGACAGGACCCAGGAAGTTTGAATTGGGAAGTCCACTCTACAAAGGGGCCAATAACAAGTGGAGTCCCTCAGGGAGCAATCATTGGATGGCTGATTTTTGGCATTTACTTCTCAGAAGTCAAGGACAATGTCAGTGATCTCTGGCTGACTAAATGTGTAGATGATTGTAAATTAGGAGCTGCCGTTGAATCTCACACTGCACAAATGTTCTCCAGGAGGGACTGACTCAGACAAACAACTGGTGTCCGAGCCATGGACTAAAACTAAATGCTAATAAATGCATAATAGTATCCTTTGGAAAAGTCATCCACCCCTGGTAACTTTCATATTGACAACACACCCCTTAGAACTGACCCAGTAGTCAGGGATTTAGGAACGCACATAGATAGTTATCTAGCCTATGATCATCATGTGTCTGCAGTGGTGAGGAAATCATTCTGTGTTGCACAACTTATAAAAAAAGGTATGGCATCTAAGTGCAAGGAAGTCATTCTTCCACTGTATTCATCATTCATCAGACCTATCATTGAGTACAATTCCCCCTTTGGTATGTACCTAACCAGGCACATCCAGCATATCGAACATCCACAAATGTTTCTCACTAAAACAATACAGGGAATAAGTAATATGTCCTTTGCAGACCACCTCAAGGCCCTATTCCTGTATTTTGTCTCCTACAGGCTTTTGAGGGGAGATCCATGCCTGGCATACAGGGCATTTTCTAGACCCTACTCTGATGGACCTCCTGCATATCCACAAAACAAACAGCACCAGAATTAACCGTTATAAAGACTTAAACCTTGCCTGTGGTGTAAATAGGACCAGCTGAAGAGATAGGTATGTATCTCAGAGATTACCCCGCCTATGGAACAGGCTCCCAATCCATGTAAAGCAAAGTTCCTCCCTAACTCAATTCAAGTGCAACTTGGACAATTGGATGGAAAACTGGAAATTCATCCTTGGTTTGGCACCTATGTCTCTAATGGACACAGGTAACCTGTAAATGGTTCATCGCCCAGGCCCATTCTTACACTTTTCAATGTTATCAGAACTTGTCAGAGATTTGGGATACATGGCTAGGCTTAAAAAGGCCCCTGTGGTCATTAGCCTAGTAAACACCTATGAACCTATTGTATACAGTAGTAAGGCAATTTTTCTATGCCATGTAATTTATAAATAAAGGTATGGCATCTAGATCCAAGGAAGTCATTGTTCCACTGTATTCATCATTCATCAGACCTATAAAAGAGTACAATGCCCCCTGTGGTATGTACCTATCCAGGCACATCCAACAATTGAAATGTCCACAGAGCTTCTTCACTAAAAGAATAGAGAGCATAAGTAACATGTCCTATGTAGACCACTTCAAGGCCCTGTCCTTATGTTCTGTCTCCTACAGGCTGTTTAGGGGAGATCTATGCCTGGAATGTAAGGCATTGTCAGACCTTGGCATGGTGAACCTTCTGCATATCCACAAAACAAATAACACCAGAATTACCTATTTAAAAGACTTAAACCTTGCCTGCATATAAATAGGAGCTGCTGGAGAGACTGGTACGTATCACAGAAACTACCCCTTCTCTGGAACAGACTCCCCATCCATGTGAAACAGAGTTCCTCCCTAACCCAATTCAAGTGTAACTTGGACAATTTATCCCTGGTTTGACACCTATGGTTCTAATGCACACAAGCAGCCTGTAAATGGTTCATCTTCCAGGCCCCTGCTTACATTTAACAAGGGTATTAGAACTTGTCAGAGATTTGAGATGCATAGCTAGGCTTAAAAAGGCCTATGTGATCATTAGTTTAGCAAACACCTATGAACCCATGAACGTTACACTTGCAGGACAATACATTTCTGATTTTGAATCCATCAATTAATATTAAGCATTTTTTTAAATAAGATGTTTCAAGAATGAGAATTTATAATTTTATATGTGATGTTTTATACCTGAATACTTTTATCAAGGTTCATTTTTATGTAGGTTTTGTATTTTTAAGTGAATGGATTGCATTGCTTTGTTATGTGATTAGTCATGTGATGCTGTGGTGTTATTTACATCAAGATACCTATTTCTGGGATTATTCTGAAGTAGCCCTGTTTGTATTACATTGGGTGAAAATGCTAAATAAGTAATATATAGTGCTTTGCACCCGTCTACAAGCTGTGTTTTCTGTTTTCTTGTTTATGTTATTAAGATGGTTGGATGGGCATCCAGTAGAATGTTATGAGGCATTAGATATACAGATTAAGAATAGTTTTACTAGAGAATTTAATGATATTTTGGAAAAGGAGAGCGATGGCAGAATGAATATGTGAAAGATCAGTTGCAGTACTGCCAAAGGGCAAGGCAGATAGTGAAACCCAAGCTAATTACATGCTAGTGTAATTATTTGGTCAGAAGGTAAAGAGGTATGACAGTTTTCAACTGGTCTCTAGAAGCTGATAGGGGAAGAGCTGGTGGGGTCACTAAAGGGAATGTCTTCAGGAAACTGTTGGCATACAATGTTGATTTTTTTTAGTGGGGCTGATAGATGAAGTGGAAAGCAAAGATAGCTGTGATGGAAGCTCATAAAGGCTTTTGAGTACTTTATTTGAGATTATATGTTTGATATTTCATATCAGGTTATATTGGAAGATAGGTGGGTGGATGGAGTAAAAATACTGTATAAGTGGACAAGAGTGACCATAGATTACATTATTAAAGAATGGGGAGCAGTAACAGAGGATTCCTTTTGGATGATGTTCAAGACAGGGTTGCCCCTATAACTGAGTATCTTCTTATTAGTGACTAAATGTTTAATGCGCAGGTAGAGGAAAAAAATTAAGAGGTGTGGGGTTTATCTGTTTGTGAATAACATATTTAACAATATCATATAGTCAGAGAGACACTTCCAGGTAAGATAGAAATCTTTAAAGTTTTGGAGATGTATCAGGATAATATTTTCATAAGAAGTCAGTGGTTAGGATAGGCAGGGAGGAAAAAGGAGTGAGATGTTTGTCCTTGGCAAACAGGACTAATAATTACTTGGGATTGATGTATTCTTACTAGAATGATATGTTTTTGTTAGGTACAGGCCCTGTTTTCTAAATTTAGCTGCTCTGTTCTGTCAGGTCTTCTTAGTGGTTTTAAATTTACAGATAAAGATTAATTCAGAATATTTATTATTTATGTATTTATTTACTTATTTATTTATTGACATTTGTTTACTGGGGAAGTCCATTTGAGCATAGGTACCTTTTTTCAGTGGTGGCCCGGGGAGAAAAGCACCAAGAATCATATTTAATGCAATTAGTATTTACAATAACAAATTTTATAATGCACTTTCAGTGAATACATTGCACAATAGTTAGTATAATAAATTTTGTATTGATATTCAAAAACATTAAATTTACAAGCCCTGTATTGCACAACTGTACAGACAGATGAGTGGTAGTGGTGTAAAAGATAGGAGTGATTTGAAAATACAGTAGAGTGAGGTATAAGAGGAGTTGAGCAAGTGTGAGTGTTAGTATAAAAGTAGTGATAGAATAGCAGTTTGTTTGTGCTAATCAGAAGTAGGTATAGTAGTTTAAGAAGTACAGTAATATGACATATTAAAAGAGGATAAGCAGGTTAAATGATCTGGTGCTATAATAGGAAGTATAAGAAAGGGGATGAAGGGTGTTCATCCATGATGAGGAACAGGGACAAAGCTAAGAGGCAGAGAGGAAGCCCCTTAGTAATGGTTTGAAATGATGAAGGTGTGTGATAGACCTGATTGATATAGGAATTTAATTCCATGATCTACCCTTATTATTGGGATAGAGACTGACCCCAGCAGCCCTTTGTGGTCTATAGATGGTAAGCAGTTATTATTGGATTGACGGGGATGATTTAGAAGATAGAATAGGAGTAGGGAGTCTAATTATTGGGCAGGTGGATGGGGTATGGAAGATTTTATGAGTTAAGGTGAACTAAGTATAAGATAGGTGGTGAGGAATCCCGAGACAGTTGTGCTTTTAGTGTTGAACAGTGGTGGGTTTGGTAAGGTTTGTTGCAAATAAATCTGGTGACTTTGTTATAGCAATATTCAGGTTTAGAACATTGCAGCAGTGAATGTAAGGATATAGTACAGTTGTGTAAAATCTTACCATAACAGTAGATGTCCTTGCCTTCACTGCTGCAGTATTCACTCTCTCCCTCTATCCCCCTAGTCCTTTGTCTTCCTGGATGTACAGATTACCTCTTGGGTTCCTTGGACTGATGTTCCTACTGGGGCAATCAGTTCTGTTTTTGGTAGGCCTGAATGTCACCTTTATGCCCTATGTTACACAAGGAGCATTTGAGTGACATTCGGTGTATCTTTAAAGCAACAGGAGTCTTTGGTAGACTGGCCAGATATTGGGCTTCCATGGCAGGGGAATCCCAAATGTAATGAGTATTGCAACAGTGAAGGCAAGGACATCTAATGTTATGGTAAGATTTTACACAACTGTACTTTCTGTGGTAGGACACTGTTCTCTCACTACAATTATAAGACAACAGACAATAGCAAGTAGAACAGCAGTCCACTACAAGCATCAGGTGAATAATACAGTGGCCCTAAACAACACCACAATGGTACAATCCCAGTTACCTGATTAAATATACTGTGACGAGCTAAGAACTCAGGATGTGTGATTTGGCAACAACTTTTACTGCCATGCACATTTCTGGAATTCTACAGATTTCAAAATAAAAATGAAACTATAACAGTCAGGAATTTATTTGATTGTGTAACTGGCTGTGTGGAAGAAAACTACTAGAAGAAGCTTAATAAGCCATAAGTGGTCTGCCTCATATGTTAGTACAGCAAACTCTCCTATTCCGTGATAGCAAAGAATATAGGGATAATGTTTGACTAGACAACTATATATATATGTATATATATATATATATATATATATATATATATATATATATATATATATATATATGTGTGTGTGTGTGTGTATATATATATATATATATATCTATATATCTATATCTATATCTATATATATCTATATTTCTATATGGGTCTACTATGATTGATTGAAAACTCACTTGACTGAAAATGAAATTACTAGGACCACTTCAGTGAAAGCTCACTTCACTGAAAACTAATTTCTTTGAAACTCATTTCGTTGTAAGTCATAAATGGCCTTTTCCCCACTGTAGTGCAACCCTGGAGTTTGTATATAAAGTAAGGGGGTGTGTGGGGGGCACAGCCCCCCACATTGGGTGGAGTGGGGGGGTGTAGCCCCCCACATACTATAAACATTTTAAACTCTGCACAGTGATACTTACAAGTGCAATAATAACTGTTTCCAAAAGAGAATATATAACCAAGATATGTGGGGGGCATTGCCCCCACACCCCCCTTACTTTATATACTAACTCCAGGGTCACACTACAGTGAGGAAAAGGCCATTTATGACTTTCAATGAAATGAGTTTCAGTCGAGTGAGTTTTCAGTGAAGTGAGCTTTCAGTGAAGTGGTCCTAGTAATTTCATTTTCAATCCAGTGAGTTTTCAATCAACCATAGTAGACCCATGTATAGATATATATATATATATATATATATATATATATATATATATATATATATGTATGTTTATTTTTTCTTTAAATCTAATCATCCAGAAAAATCTAATCATCCATTAGGATGTCTTACTGACTTGTGGTTTTTGCTACAGAAATAATTTATATGTTAATGAATGAATCATTGTACTATTTGCTACAAAGTTAGAGGAAGGTATGTAGCCTGTAATTAATCAGACCTAGAGAAAATGATGAAAAATATCTGACAATTTTGCTGAAAAAGTCTATGACTAAAATATATTTTGTATGCTAAGAAAAGCATCTGGAGGGTTGTGTGCATTTCTAGAAACTGTTTCAGGTAACATAATAATTCAGAGTGCCCTTTGTAAGCCTTAGTGAAATCTTTCATAGAACATAATGCAAACTTCTGCTCCTGTTTAAATAAAATCTCATCAATTAATGAATTTAAAAAGACAGTTCACAAAAGTAATGCTGAAGTTGAATATACCATAAGAAGAGAATACATGGTACCTCATACATTTTAATGTCTTCTACTAACCATATTTCCATTGTTGTCAATATGATTGCAATTACTTTGGGAAGTCTTAAGTCTGTTCTTTACTGTTTCAGCAATTCTCATTCATGTTGCAACTTTATTCTTAACCTTCAACTCCCACTCAGCCAGCACTAGGTTCAGAAGTCTAGTTTTAAAATTAGATGATAATGTGAGATACACCTATTAAAAAAGGAAAGTATTTCTAGATTATGCAAAAAGTAATGCTAAGCATCAATCTAAAGTAATTAAACATATCTGAATTTATACAATAGAAACAAAAAGTATAAACAGAAGAGTTATGGCTTTCATGCTTTTTGGCAATGTAGAATTCTAAGCTTTATTACAAGCAGTGAAATATGTAAGACTGTCTCTAATTTTATGGTCTTCCTAAAGACCTAGTGGACCTATATTTGAATAAGCATTAATACATGAAGAAAGCAAAGTATATGTCTGAACATAGGCATGGTTATTTTTAAAAGGACAGAGGCATGCATTACTGGATTTCTATAAATCCTTTTGTTTATTTGGCCCCAGCTGCCATCTGCTTGTTGCATCACAGGATCTTTCTACTCACTTGTTTGCAGGCTCAGCTTACCCCTAGATATGTAAGAGACACCCCTATACACTTAAGTGGGGCTTTATCTCTGAGATGGAGATCTTATTTGATGTACTGGGAATAAAAAAATAAATCAAGGCTGCGCATCATATGCAGTTAAGTTCCCTCTCCTTTTGGCAGTCAGTAGCAATGGCTGTAGTGCCAGACATTTTGCATATACCTGTATTCACACACATGCATCCCAGATTGTTGTAGCTTTCACTCCTTGGTTCACATATTGCTTTCTATTCCACATACTAATCAATGTAACAAATAATGACTATTGAGTTTTTCCTCACATATTTTCTCCAACTCATGTTATTGTTTTTCATTGCACTCTACTATGGAACATGCGTTCTATGTTTTTCTTATTACAACATTTTTTTCACTCATGTTCTGTAGTGTAACATGATACTTGGTGACTTAAAATGTCTCTACTTGATGCTTTTTTATTCAAAATTTTTGTACTTGCTTTTTGAAAGATTGTGGAACTTTTCTCTCTGAGCATACACTGAAAATGGACATTTTCTGTCCCACTTGGACTTTCCTAGTAAACAAATGTCAAATAAATAAAATAAATACTAAATATTTGTTATTGTGCTGAGCCTTCCTCCTAACTAACAGACATTACCAATACCCTCCCCTCAGGGGACCAGGGATGGGAGAACAAAAATCATCTGTTCATATTCCTACTCCTCTCAGGTTGGGCCCTCTGGTGACTGTGCCTGCTAAATGAATCCACACTCACAAGTAATAAAACATAAATTCCTAATTATTATCTTCAATCTCTAATGCTCTTCTCCATCTCTATCAGACCAGATCCCTAACCTAACTTTCTTCTTAAGTTTTTGGATATATTTTTTGATTTTTTGCTCAAAGCTTCAGAGGTCATATTAACAATTTTGTATCAAACCAGCTACTTTGGCCGATCACACTGTTTGATTTAAAGTTATTATAATCTAACATTTTACAGCACAGTAGCACTGACACCCACCCTTCTCATTCTGGCTTTAGCAATATAGAGTTTTCTGTCATGTATTTTAATTATTTTTATAGTGATGTGTAGGCCACGTTAAATGAAGAAATGTATAGCCACACATCACGTAGTAAGGTTTGTACCCTATACCAGCCAATATTATGACTATATCTTTTTCAGTTTTAAAACAATCCATTGATCTACTTTCACCCTGTTTTCTTTGCAGATTTAATGTGTTTTGCTCGTTATGTTAATCTTTGTGATTCTAGTTATTTTTGATAAGGGAAAGCAGCACTAAGGTCAGTCAATTATATTTATTATCAGTCCTCCCTGATCAGTGATATTTGATACGTTTTTAACTTTCTTTAATTGATTAATGAGTATTGATCAGATTATTCTCTGCATTTTTATTGGTTAAGAGAGGTTTTTACCCTTTAGGTTTTTAATTTGTTTTATTTTTTTCCAAGGTTATTATTATATTTTTTTGTCATCGTAATTAGTGATGATGCAGATTTTATAAGAAAGGTGGTTGTTTTTGTCTACATTTTCAATTTTTGGCCACCCCCCCCTTCCTTCCTTGACCATCAAGCTTCCACCTTGTTCTTTTGATTCATGCATTCCTTTCCTGGCCAGCCGTGATGCCACCTAATGTTAAGCTCATGTGAGTCATCCTCTGTGAGTGAAATGGAGTGCTTTTAATTTTTTTTTTTGCTTTGTTATCCAACTAAATGCCTGATATGCAGTGATATCAATATAGATCTAACAGTGCTGGAGATCTGCTGATGCATTCCCTACTGCCCTCAGAAGGTCTTAAACCTGTGATCTCCACAACTGGATCATTATCTACTAGTAAATCCCTTAACCCTTCCCAGAATAGATGAGCTGATAGAACCATCAGTGTTTCCTATTCCACTGACCAATTCCTCATGGACAGGTCCACTAAGTAAAACTGGGTATCATGTGTCACTTTCTGGGCTCTATTATTCTGCACTTTAGAACAAGTTTTACTGTTTACTTTTCAAATGTTTTCACCAATTTCACAATCGGAGAGGTTGGGAAGGGTAAATTAATATTGGATTGGATATTCCCCAAAGCCAACTTCATGCTAATCAAGTCAGAAGTGACAAACTTCATGGCACCCATGCAGATGGGAACTGAAAGTTCAACTGCTGAATCCTACACTAAGGCACTGTACAAGCACATCCACTCGCGCATGAATCATTACATTTTCAATAGAACCAAGATGCTCTGCTCCAAAAAAAAAAAAAAAGAAGCCAATCTGGTGGTCCCCTGCCATAAACAAACTTTACAACAAAAGAAAGAAACTGTAGCAGAAAAGTGGAAAATTCCAGGATGCAAAAAACTCCCTTACGAGCCTCAGTAAGAAGCTGAGATCCTTCATAAAATCCTCCAAAGCTAGTTACGAAAATAAAATTGCCAAAGTTTCCAAAGACAACCACAAGACATTCTATAGCTATGTCAAGAATCTAAATGGCAATGCTCAGATCTGCTCCGAGCTACAACAAAATGGCATTAAATATACTGATCCCAAGGATATTGCCAATATCCTGGCAGATTGATTCAGTGCAAACTTCACCGCCCCCTCTTTCCCCTTAAAGGGCCCATCTCAATACTGAAAGATTGCCAAATTCAGGTAATAACAGAAACACAGGTAATAAACGTACTCTCCAAAGCTAACAATACAGCATCCATGTGACCAGATGACATCCCAGGCTGTGTACTACATAAACTACAAAATAAACTGGTACCTCACCTAGGTGTCATGTTTAATCATAGCCTCACCTCAGGCTTCATGCGCACTGAGTGGCGCACAGCTACAGTTATCCCACTCCACAAGGGGGGATCCACCTTGGATCCCGGGAACTACTGCCCCATCAGTCTGACAAGCCTGATCTGCAAGGCCATGGAACGTATCATCATGGAACTTATAAACAAGGACATTGGTAACCTTCAAATACTGGACCCCATGCAGTTTGGGTTTGTGATGGGCCAATCTTGTCTCCTGAACCTGATAGACTTCTTCGAATCAGTCTCCAGAGCCGTGGACAAGGGTAAGGTGGTCCACACAGCCTATCTGGTCCTCACCAAGGCCTTCGACACAATCCCCCACTCTGGAATCATAGATAAACTTACTAAGCTGGGCATTAATCCCTACATTACTCGATGGGTTGCCAACTGGCTTACTGACAGAACCCAGACTGTAAAAGTAGCCGACTCCAAATCCAGCTCCAGACAATTGACAAGTGGAGTACCTCAGGGTTCAGTCTTGGGACCGGTCTTGTTTGGCATCTACATGTCTGAAGTACAGGCCAACACTAAGGGACTCTGGCTAACAAAGTTCGCAGATGACTGCTAACTGGGAGTTATTATTGAATCCCCAAATGATGTGTATATTCTACGAAAGGGCCTTACAGAAACAGATGGTTGGTGCCAGAGCCATGGGCTCAAACTCAGTGCCAAGAAATGTATAGTTATCCCCTTTGGGAAAAAACTTGTACCCGTGAATTACCATATACTGCATTCCCTAATGCCCTCAGAAGGTCTTAAACCTGTGGTCTCCACAATTGGATCATTATCTTATACACTAAACACCAAAAGTGTGATAAGAGACTTAGGGACACAGGTGGACAGTGGTCTCACCTTTGATAACCACATCACCGCAACAGTCAGGAAATCCTTCTATGTGGCATACCTCATCACTAAGGACTTTTCATCCAGAAAAAAGAAGGTCATTGTCCCACTGTACTCATCCCTCATTAGACCCATTATAGAATAGAATGCCCCATTTGGTATGCACCTCTCAAGACATCTGCAACAACTGGAAAGGCTGCAGAAATACCTCACTAAAAGAATCACAGGACTAAAGCAGATGCCCTATGCTGACCATCTAAAAAAACTCCACCTATACTCTGTTGAATATCGTCTACTCAGAGGCGATCTCTGCTTAATATACAAGGCCATGTCAAACCCAGAGCTGTTGGTCATGCTACACTTAAAGAAATCCCAATCCCTTTGAGACACATGCTCCAGGGATCTAAACATTGTCATCACAATGAACAAAACATGCTGGAGGGATAGGTTCCTGACCCAGAGACTCCCTAGACTCTGGAATAGACTGCCCATACATGTCAAGCAGAGCACCTCTTTGGCCCTCTTCAAAAGGAACCTTGATGATTAGATGGGAGAAAGGAAATTTACCGCGGGGATCATGTCAGTCACCCTGCTGGACAGGGATCCAGGGAAGTAAATACTGTGGGAAGAAAGAGTAAGGGAATTGTTATGGCTAGGCTTGTATAGGCTCTAGGGCCGATAGCCTAGTACCAGCCTATGAACCTATGAATTTATTTAGTTTGAGAGGTGTTGATGCATATACATTTTCTTTGCATGATTAACTGGCTGAAGTGAGTTTTGGAAGTAGAGGGTTTATTCTTTCAGTGGAAGTTTCATGGCCAGTATTAGGAGTTAAATGTGTAGCTTTTGAATCTGGGATTATACATTTCTTAGCAATTACATTTTTGTGACACATAGCTATAAGCTTAGGTTTTTCATTTAGATGTTATTTCTGTTCTGCCTCTCGTATTGTCTAGGAAGAAAAATAAGGTAGGAATAAGAGAAGTATTTTTATTTATTTATTTATTGTTATTTATGCTTTTTTATTAAAAATGTGTTTATCTGAATGCATTTCCTCTACTTTATGTTATAATGTTCAGGTTTAGTATAAAATAGTTGTTTCTTAATGTAAATGAATGTCCTTTGCAGGTTCATGTTTATCTCCTTCTGCATTTTTTATGACTGGGTCTTTTCTTTTCATAGAAATTGAATTACCTTTAGGTTTCATTTTCAGATGTTATTCAGTTATTTGTATGCCTGTGTTGATTGGATATCTAACAAATGCTTTATATATATATATATATATATATATAGATAGATATATTATATATATATATATATATATATATATATATATATATATATATATTTTATATATATATATATATATATATATATATATAAATATATATATATATATATATATGTGTGTGTATTATTTTAATGTATTAACTAGAACTTGCTTTAGGCTTTTATTAAGATAAGGAAATTCTATACAGATGAGTCCAGTTTTGGGATCTGCACTCTCGGATTTTATGCATGTTCATTATAGCGTAAAATGTATATATAGCTTATTGCTGTCTGTGTATTTTATGTTGAAACATATTTTCTGATGTTAATTTTGTAGATCTGTGTTGTACTGCTTTATACTTTGGTTGTAGTTTGCACCCTTTTATTTACAGTATTGCTTTTCGTCTGACCTATATTTAGAACCAGTTGTCTTAAGAAAGACAAACCCTACAATTCAGAAGGAGTTACTTCAAGTAGTACGTCTTACCATGAGCAGCTACTCCTTCTTGCTAACTCTTTCTGATTCAGATACTTCTCTACCACACAAATTTTCCTTGAGTGGAAGCATAATTCCAGAGTGTGGCCCCAGTAGACATAGTGCAGTGTAATCAGGCAATTCAGGGGAGTGGCTAACGACAATTACCCATGTAGTCCAGTCTAGAAGTGCCCAGTGGGAGTACTGATTTATGCTACTGAGCGATTCAAAGAATCGCTCAGCTGGATAAATTGCCACAGTTGACCAAAAAGCTTTAATGCAGCCAAAAGATGGTAGTCAGGCATTGAAATCAATGAAAGAAGCTGTGATGTAGGAAAGCGCAGCAAAGAGGAGTGAGGGGTTTGTCAGGATGGTAGAGGGTGTTCTATTATTTTACTTTAATATGAAGAAGTATCATTTCAGGGGGTGATATTTAAGTGAGAAATGCTGCTACTGATGAGTTTTGCTTGTGTATATTTTATATGTGCCTGGAACATTTTATTTTACTTTGAAGTAAATCTGAAAGTGCATATGTGCTTTCCTTGTTTGCTTTCTTTTATTTGTTTCTTTTAGTATGGAGTTTGGGTAAATACATTTTTTAGGTGGGGTTAGAGTGTAACTTTTGTATTTGTAATTTTATGTTGTGTCCAGTGTGTGGACTTTTTGTTTTTTTAGCAATTAAAGTAAATGTGGTGGCTCTAGGATTTTTTTTAGCTTTAATGATATGTCAAGCATGAGAACAGACACATGATCATGCACGTGTTAGCGCGCTTTAGTGCGATTTAGCGCGGAGCTGCTACCGTTGCACACTAGGGCAGCGCCGGTTAATCAGATTTAAACTATTAGGGCTACCTAAAGTCCACTCTTCAAATTTTCCCTTAAAACTACCTTCCTCAAAGTATACTACTGTGCTATTTAGTGTATCCTACAACTATAAATTATCTCTACTTGACTCCCAAGTAGACTATTCTCTATCTGTATAGCGAAGCACTTGCTCCTACAGTGCTTATCACCTCGATACAGCACTCTTGTTATAGAAAGTACCCCAAAAAAGCAAACCCCATTTCACAGTCACCCACATCCCCCAGAACCTTTTCTTAAGTTTTTCTGTCTACTCCTTCTAGCATGTCGAGGGTTCAGTTGCTAATGTCCTCTCCTGCTCAGCTGGTGAAGCTGGGAATATTGAGGCAATGTTACAATTGCCTCATGTACACAGACAACCCTCTCCTCCTCCCACAAAACACAAATACATGCGAGATGCAACTATATGGCCAAACTGGAGGCTGAGCTCTCTCAACATAGGACTGGCATGACCAGACAGGAGGAGAAGGTAACCACACACACTATAGACCCAGTCTCACATAATACCATCACAACCTCAAATCATACACATAAACACACAAAGACATACTCGGAGGCTCTGATCAAAAATCTACCAAAACAGCAGAGGCCACCAAAGCAGACACCCAAACAACTACCACCTCAGAACACAACACCTGCAACACATAGACCACACAGTCAGAGTGTCAAGCAGTCACAGCCCTTAAGGCCAAACACAATACCAGACACACTAGTCATTGGTGACTCCATAGTCAGACACACTGACGTCCCGCTCACCAGACTGAGTAAGGAGAAGGTCACAGTAAGCTGTCTGTCGGGTGCTAGAATCTGCCACATAATGCATGCACTCAGGTCTCTCAACAGCAGGTACAAGTACGACTCAATCATTGTCCACGCTGGTGTTAACGACCTGAGACGCACCTCCTTGGACTACATGAAAGAGACATAGAGGAGCTCTCTGATTATGTAGCCCAAGCAGGTATGACCCTGACCTTGAGCAGTATCCTACCTTCACCAAGAATGATGCCACAATACAGAGATAAGATGATCAGCTTTAACAATTGGCTTAAACTCTGGTGTCATTCAAAGGGGATCCAATGTCTGTCTGCCTGGGATGACATGCTGGACAAGCCACGCTGCTTCAAGGGACAGCTTGCACTTGTCACCCTGGGATTCCGGATTTTGGCAAAGGCTCTTGCCACCCCCATAGTGCCTTTTAGGCAAGGCTCAAATTCTAAACCTACCACCCTAGAACAAAACAAAGAAAAAACTAAGGGTAATGCTGCTCAATGCCAGAAGTCTCAACCTCAAGATGCACGCACCGAGGCCCTTCTCAGTATGGAGTACATCGGTGTCTGTGCTGTGAGAGAAACCTGGTTCAAGGCCCCTGAGAGCACCCCAGCACTATCAGGTTTTACCTCATATCATGCCCGCCCCAAAACCTGGACAATACCAAGAAAGGAGGAGGGGTATCCATATTCATCAAGGACACCCACACCTCAAGATTGGTGGCATCGCACGATGCATCGGAAACCATCCAGGTGCAATTAACCATAGGCAAGACTGCTCTGCAATTTGTAGCATGTTACAGGCCACCCGCAAACTCAGGAACCTCATATGGCCTTCCTGAAAACACTGAGGGGATAAATGTATCTCCGAACACCATCATACTAGGTGACTTCAACTACCCTAATATAGACTGGGAACACTACTCAAGCCCAAACACTCTAGCCCAAAAGTTCCTGGAATTCATAAACTCAAATGCCATGGAACAACTAGTCACCATCCCCACAAGAGGAGAAAACATACTTGATCTCATCATCACGAACATGGGAGCACAATGTTCAACGCCGAAGTATACCCCTCACTGGTGAGATCTGATCACAAACTAATCTCGCTGGAGGTCCTCATCCCCCCACCGAAATGAAAAAGACTACAGTAAAGAACTTCTCAAAGCCGACTTCACACTTCTAAAGACTAGTGTGGTCTCCTTTAAGGCCCCTGAGCCGTTAACATTATTCAAACCACTGAATCACTTACAAATGCCTTCTACCAGCACCTGCAGGGCTGCATGGATCAGGCAATCCCAAGCAAAACAAAGACTCTTTGTACCAAAGGCAAGCGTCCAGTCTGGTGGACCCCAGCCATAAACAAACTCTACAACAAAAGGAGAAAGCTACTACAAGATAGAGCAAAATCCGGTAAGACACCGCTGATCACTATAAGTAAAAAGCTAAGAGCTCTCATAAAATCATCCAAAGCTAATTTTGAGAAAAAATAGCTAAGGACTCTAAAGACAACCATAAGGCATTCTTTAGCTATGTCAGAAACCTAGGAGGAAACTCCCAGATATGCTCAGAATTAGTTCAAAATGATGTGAAGATTACTGATCCTACAGACATTGCCAACATACTGGCTGAAAGGTTCAGTGCAAATTTCTCCCCTCCCCAAAGGAGAGATATCTATACCAAATGATTGTAGCCCCCAAACATCTCTAACGCCCAGGTGAGAATTGCTCTCCAAGGCAAAGAACACAGCATCCATGGGACCTGATGGTGTCCCCGGCTGTGTGCTCCATGAACTCAACGAGGAATTAAACCCACAGTTAGGACAGCTGTTTAATCTTAGTCTCACCTCCGGATACGCACTCCAGGAGTGGCGCAGCGACTGTGGTCCCACTCCACAGCGGTGCCTCCACCGACCCTGGAAATTACCGTCCCATTAGCTTGACAAGCCTTATCTGCAAAGCCATGGAGAGGATCATAATGGATCTCATAAATAAAGACATAGGGAACTTGCAGACTTTGGATCCAACCCAGTTTGGCTTTGTCAAAGGCAGATCATGCCTTCTAAACTTGGTTGACTTTTTCAAACAGTCACCAAGGCCATTGACGAGGAAAGGCAGTCCATACAGCCTACCTAGACCTGGCGAGGCTTTGATACAATACCTCACTCGGGTATCATTGAAAAACTCATCAACTTAAATGTAAACCCATACATTACAAGATGGGTTGCAAACTGGCTGAGTGACAGAACCCACAGGGTCAGAGTTGCTGGCGCCATGTCAGACTCAAAGCCTGTCACAAGTGGTGTCCCACAGGGCTCAGTCCTGGGCCCACTCTTGTTTGGCATCTACTTTTCTGAAGTACAAGCAAACACAGGAGGGTTATGGCTGACAAAGTTTGCAGATGACTGCAAACTGGGCCGTGGTTGAAAACACATCCGACACAGATATCCTTCAGAAGGGTCTCACAGAAACGGATAACTGGTGCCAGAGCCATGGCCTAAAGTTAAATGCCAAGAAATGCATAGTCATACCCTTCGGGAAAAATAAAGTTACCCCTAGCTACCATATAGGTGGCAATCCCATGAACACAGAAGAAGTTATTAGGGACCTGGGAACCCAGGTTGACAGTAGCCTTTCATTCGACACTCATATTGCTAAAGTAGTTAGGAAGACCTTCTACATTGCCCACCTTATCATGAAGGGATTCACATCTAGATCAAGGGAAGTCATAGTCTCCCTATACTCATCACTCATCAGACCAATGATCAAGTACAATGCCCCATTCGGAATGTATCTGACCCGACACTTGCAGCAGCTGGAGAGGCCACAAAAGTTCCTCACCAAAAGGATAAAGGGTCTCAAAAATCTGTCTTATGCTGCCCGTCTGAAAGAACTCCAGTTATATTCAGTTGCTTACCGCTTGCTCAGAGGTGACCTATGCCTGACATACAAGGCCATGTCAAACCCAGATTTGATGAACATGCTTCATCTCAAAAAATCTAGATCCCTCAGAGCCACAAGGGCGGGAGACTTAAACCTCGACACGGTTATTAATAGGACGTGCTGGAGGGATAGATTCATCACCCAAAGACTCCCTATGCTGTGGAACAAAATCCCGGTTTATGTGAGGCAGAGCACCTCGCTGGCCTTGTTCAAGAGGAATCTTGACCAATGGATGGGAAATCGCAGATACACCCCAGGGGTTACCTCAGTGTCACTGCTCGACAGAGGCACAGCAAAATGGGCATAGTTTCTCCAAACTAAAGGGGTGGCGTAAGCCACAAAACTATGGGCTAGGCTTATAAATGCCCTCGGGCAGATAGCCTAGTATGAACCTATGAACCTATGAACCTATGAACCAAAGATTAGTTAAACTATTGATTGAAACAAGCAGATATATGTATTTCTTATACCCTTTCATATCCACACATACATATAAAAAGGCCAGCCATTTGTTTTAATATAAAAAAAATTGCTTTTTTCTTTTTTCCAGTTTTTTTTTTTTTTTTGTGAAACACTTAAATTCAGTCTCTAGTCATATGAACCAAATAGAATTTTGAAAATAACAGAACTAGTGGAATCGGTGGTCCTGTGCAGTTTCGTATTTATCCTATGAGTACTTGCAACCAAATTACTTTAAGTAATCTTGGTGATTAGAAATTATGCACTGCAGTATTTTGAGGAGTGAAATAGTAGAATGGGGGAAAAGGAACATGTTTTGATTCATTCAAGTGAGAGAGATTTAGAAAGAACCATTCTCTATAATATTATACTTACATGCCTCATTTTAGACTGGTAATGTTAAATCTTTTTATGTGTGTATATGCACATTACGGTATATTGCAAAATAAATGAATTAAAACAACAAAACTACATTACAAATAATTTATTATCAGTACTAGAATTGGAATCTTGATGCAGTGCTGCGTATTGCATCAGCCATCTTGATAGCTATTTAGCTATGACTGTTTTGTGACTTGACTAATGGAAATCAATAAATGAATTATGCTAACCTTTGCTGACCTGTGTTAAAGATGAAACTTTGAAACATTTAGTGATCCCACTGTCTCTATAGAAAATCATTTTAATATTTTTTTGTTTCATTTGTTTAAATTACTCTCTGGTACCTCAGTTAACATATTCTGATTGTATACGCACCACCAACATAGAAAATAAAAAAGTGTTCACATGTAAACAATAATCTCAACAACCCCATATTAAAATTAAATTAAAATCTAACAAACCAAAAGTCCTAACATAAATATTTATTCTGTAACAGTAACTCAAACCACAAAATAATGATATGTTTATAGTAAACATAAAATCAATCAAAAATACCACATCTCTGGAAACTGTCAAAGTAATCAATAAATGCAGGTCAGATCTTGATCTTGAATCCTGTGTCATTCTTTGAAGACTGAACAACAGCTCTTACTGGAGGGCTCAGTATTACTGATTTCCTTGAAGTTGCTAAGTCATTAGGTACGTTTGGTTCATAATTGTATATTAGGCTAACAACCAACCAATATTGCCATTAAAAGCCTAGATGTGCAAGACAAATGTGACCCACAAAATTGATTTATATTTGATTTATAGGGGATGATTTACTGACTGCCTCTGTCCATGAAAGACATAGGAGCCAGACCAGGGGTGAACTTCTGATTACCCATCCAGTGGTCCAAGTTGGACTTAAATAGGGATAGGGAGGAACTCTGTTTCACATGGATGGTGATCCTTTTCCAAACAATTGGAATTCTCAGAGAAACATTATGTATTTATCCAACTTGTCCTATTTATGTTGTAAGCAAAATTTAGGTCTTTTAATCTGGTAGTTCTGATGATGTTTGTTTTGCAGATATGCAAATGATTTATTAAAACATGGTCCAGGGATGCCTTGTATGCCAGGCAAAGATCACCTCTCAGAAATTTGTATGATACCTTGTGAAGAGACAGGCCTTTGAGGTGATCAGCATAGGATATTGTATTGACTCCCTGAATTCTTTTTGTAAGGAAGCTTTGTGGATGTTACAGTTACTGCACGTATCTAGTCAGGTGCATACCAAAAGGGCATTATACTGTATGATGGGCCTGATGAGGGCTGAGTACAGTGGCATTACGTTCCCTCTGGACCTAGATGCCATGCCTTTGCTTATAAGTTGAGCAACAAGAAAGGATTTTATTAGCTTGCACACAAGTTGGTTGAAGGCTAGGTTACTATCTATTTGAATTCCCAAGATCCCTTACTAGTGAATCAACTTTTAAGGGTGTTTTTTTGATTATGTAGTTACCCGGGGTGGCAAACTTTCCAAAAGGTACTATAATGGATTTCTTGGCATTGAGTTTTAAGCCATGGCTTTGGAAACAAGCATTGGTCTGTATTAGACCTTCCTGAAGGGTGTTCTTATCCTGGGGGAGTCATTGACTACTCCCAGTTTACAATCATCTGTGAACTTGGCTAGTCAGAGGCCTTTTACATTGGCTTTGACATTTGAGAAATACATGCCAAAGAGGAATGGGTCTAGCACAGAGCCCCAGATGACTCCACTGGTGACCAGCCTCTTTGTGGAGATGGCCTCACTGATTCTAACCTCCTGGGTCCTATCAGTGAGCCAGCTAGCTGTCCAGTGTGTTATTAAGGAGTTTAAACCTAGCTCCATATGTTTGTTGACAATGCCTGAGTGGGGTATTGTATCAAATGCTTTAGCCAGAACTAGGTAGGCAGTATGAACTGTTTTCCCCTCATTCATTGCCTTATTGGCCTTTTGAAAGAAGTCCACCAGATTCAATAAGCTTGATCTTCCTTTGACAAAGCCAAACTGGGATGGATGCAGTATCTGGTGGTCTCTTTATGTCTTTGTTGATAATTTCCATGATAATTCTTTCCATGGATTTGCAAACAAGACTAGTCAACCTAATAGGTCTGTTTTTTCCAGGATCTGTTGAAGGTCTTCCCTTCTGAAGGGGAATGACTGTCACAGTCCTCTATTCATATGGCACAAGGCCTGTTTTAAGATAGTAGTTAAATAATGATTCCAGGGGTCATGATAAGTCGTATTTTAGACTGTGCAGGAAGTATCCTGGGATCTTATTGGGGCTCATTGAGGTTGTGTTCTTAACTTTAGTGAATGCAGTGGTACATGCTCCCTAGTTATAGTTGGAGGGGTTATGCTTGAGGGTATTACTGGGGGGATGGTTGAGGGGGAGAAGGGGTTAAAGCTGAAATGAATTTGTCTGTTAAGAGGTTTACTATACCACTAGGCTTAGTGATTGTGGCACCATTAATGACCAGTTCAGCACATTGCTGTGTGTTGCCTTTGAGGTTTCTGACATAGCTATAGAAGGCCTTATAGTTATCTTTCAGTTGGGAAAATATATTAACATCAAAGCTGGCTTTGTTTGACATAATCAGCCTTCTTAGATACCTATTTACTTTGATGAGAGTTTTTATCTTTATGGGAATTACACTTACTGATTTTTGCCATGTTTTCCTTCTGTTGTATATTCTGTTTAATTTTGGATGTCATTTAAACAGCGTAGTACCTTTATACCTTCTAGTATGCCTGTGGTTACAGCATTTCATGATTTGTGTGAGAGGGAATTAAGAATGTTGTATTCTGACTGCAATATTCTGAGATTTTCTCGCTTTAATTTAACATTTGATGAGTATCAAGCGCTCAAAAGTCTACAGGCGAGCAAAGATTTAGTGATTAAACAAGCCGATAAAGGTGGGGCTGTAGTCCTTATGGATCGGCCTTAGTATATATCTTTAGTTTCTGTTCTACTGAATGATGTTGAGGCTTTTAAACGTATTACATCAATAGATGTTAAAAGATGTATTAGTTATGTCAATATGGTGATCTATGATTTGCAAATTAGTGGTGATATTACTCTGGATTTATTTCATTTTTTTACTGTTTCTTGTCCAATTATTCCTTGTCTCTATTGGCTGCCTAAGATACACAAGTCGGTGACCAACCCCCCCATGAGACCAATTGTATCAGGAGGGGGGTGGATCACCGAACCTATATCTATATATTTGCAAACACAATTGCAACTATATTTACCTAAATGCACTTCTGTGCTAAGAGATACATCTGATTTCCTTTGTAAATTGCGTGTTTGGTTTAATAGTATTGGTGGTTCCTGTAGACAAAGTGAGTATTTGTTTGTAACGCTTGATATAGCATCCCTTTTTACTGTAATACCGCATGATTTTGGTATTGAGTCTATCAGACAATTTTTGATCTCCCAATCTTCTCTTGTGAATAGATCTGTTGAGAATATTTGTTCTCTTCTTGATGTAGTTTTGAGGAACAATATTTTTCTGTTTGATGAATGTTTATATTTACAACTCACGGGTGTAGCCATGGGTACTTCTGTGGCTAACACTTATGCCAACTTGGTGTTATACCAATGGGAGAAAGCTTATATTTATAATTTGGATAATTCTTTTGTAAGTAATATATGTTTTTATCAAAGTTTCGTTGATGATTGTTTTATGGTTTGGAAAGGTTCCCTTTCACAGTTGAATGAATTTGTTCATTATTTAAATGCAACCACCAGTTTCTTGAAATCTAAGATGGATGCCTCTGATAGTGAGATTAATTTCTTGGATGTTAAGATACAACTACGTGAGGGTTCTATCCATACCAGTATTCACAAAAAGGAGATAAACTCTGATAGATACATTAATTATTCCAGCATGCATGCCCCACATGTCTTTAAGGGGATTGTTACTTCACAGTTTAATAGAGTTAGTAAACTAAATACTGATGATGCTACATTTAATTTACAGTTGAATGAGATGTCCAAAGAGTTTCTGGATAGTGGTTATGATTCTAAACTAGTTTTAGATTTAAAAAATAAAGTTTTAGTTAATAGGAAGACAATATTGAAGCCGATTTTTCTTGGGGATGATGTTGGTTCTGTTAACCTAGAATGTTCAAAGGTATGCACTAGGTATCTTACTAGTTATAATACCTTGACTTGTTTTGTAAAAAAAATAATACAGAGGAATTGGGTTGTACTAATGGCCTCTAGTGAGATTAAAGACATTCTTGGTGACAGGCCTTTTTTCTCATATAGAAATCTGAAGTCCTAGAAGAATATGTTATGTTACAAAGATTTTTTCAGGCCTGTAGAGAGGACTTTTACCACTAAGCCCGGTATGTATGGCTGTTTGAATTGTTCCTGCTGTTCTGATATTGTGGTTGGTTGCAGTGATAAGTTCAAACATCCTTTAGTGGTAAAGTTTATCAGTTTAACTTTTCTACCACTTGTGTTACATCTAATGTGGTGTACTTAGCTAATTGCGTGAAATGTACTGCATTCTATGTGGGTAAGACCACTAGAAAGCTAAAAGAACGCATCATTGAACACAAATCAGAGATTAGAAGGGCCATTGACAGTAATGCCTTGTATAAGCACATAGTTGATTCAGGTATTGAACATAGATTCTCCTTTACAGTTATTGATGTAATACGGCCTCCTGCCAGAGGTGGTGATAGTGGTAATTTACTTGAATTAAAAGAGTATGAATGGATTCTTAGGTTGAACTCTGACCATTTTCCAGGTTTAAATAATATGATTACCTTGAAACCTGTTCTTGTTAAATTGCAACATACTAGGTTGCGATAATGTTATGTTTTTCTAATTTTTCTAATTTTTCTAATTTTAATGATTTGTTTTATATACTTGTGGTCACATGATTTTTGGACTGCTGGTCATGTGACTTCAGTGACCTGTATTTAAACCATTTGGTTTTTAGATTTGTTTGTATTAGTATTGAGGAAGGATTTTATCCGAAAGCTTTGCTATTATAAAGTGTGTTTTTCTCAGTTCTGGTTGTTAATTTTGGATGTCACCAGGGAGGTTTATTTCTGGGGCCCGTTCTTGGCTTACATTTGGTAGGTACAGCTGCTGCTATGCAGCTATTTACATGACAGTACAGAGTTTGTTCTTTGGGTTTGGAGTAGCATTGAATTTTGACAAAGCATCAATTAATAACAGGTAATTTGTCTTGGAATAGTTCTTAAAAGTTACTGGTTTTGATGGAATTGCAGATATGATTTTGATTTTGAAGGAGACAGCTTTATGGCTGAACCTTATCAGGGAGGTCGAGACATGGGTGGGGGGGTGCAGCATTCCCCCATATGTGCATGAAGTCAAGTATATTGGAGCCTGTAGTCGGCGTATGCACTATTTGGTCAAAGGAGTGTTTGTATTTACAAAGTTCAGGAATCTCTGTGGCTATAGATCTGTAGCCGTGTAGTATTCCCAATCTATAGATGGGGTAATTAAAGTCTCCTATGAGTAGGGTGTTAGGTTGGATGGTAAGTGTCTCCAATAGGTTCAAGTATTCATTGTGAGCTTGTTTGTGACATGGAGGGTGACCTATAACTCGATAGGATATGGTACAGGATTTTGTCTATGGTGATGTGCACATGGAGGAACTCCAGCACATCATCCTGTTTAACCACCACAGAGGTGTGCTTGTTACTGATGTATATTGAGAAACCTCCACCTTTTTCTCTTGCCTGTGAAGCTACTGGTCTGAAGGAGTGGAAGGCACAGAAGCCTTGCACTGCCAGGGTACTCTCTGTCACTTTAAACCATGTCTCAGTAACTGCACAGATATCTATATTTCTGAGTGTGAGGAGGGCTTGGAGGGAAGTAGTTTTTTTATTCAGCCTCCTGGCATTGAGCCTTAACACATTGAGGTTCTGTTGAGCTGATTTTGCTATGTCAGTAGGTTTGTCAATTTGGCATTGACTAAGAAAAGGCACTGTGGAGATGGATAAAGTTTTAGCCAGTATTCAAAAGCCAAACTAGGAAAGGTGCAGACCATCCTTGGCAAAGCATTGTGGTCTATTGACCATGTCCTACCAAGCTGACAAATATTGGATCCCCATAGAATGACACCAGAAAGACAACCAGTTATGGAAATCGATCGTTTTTTGCTCATATTTTGGCATCATCCACTGTGATGGTAATATGCTGCTCAGTGCTAGGATCATACCAAAGGGCATCCATATATCCTACAGTAGAATCCCCTATGATGAGAGTCCTGGGAAGTGTGTTTGCTTGCCTTCGGGCTTAGTGTTTGGGGCTCCACTGAGAGTGACAGTGTGAATCATGTTAGGTGGTGTTTTTTTCAAGTGCCTTTGGGCTTGCTGAGCCATAACTTTGACAGCGAGTGGCCTAAGTAAACTTCGTTCTTTAGAAAGATTACTTTTAAGTGCCTTAGCATTCATTAGTATATGTGTGTGTTTTCTGCTGTGTGAGGTGGGTATTGTGGTTTCAACAACCTGATGTGGAATTGTATGCTAGAGTTTAGCCCCCAGTGTCATTGTTTAAGTACAGGTTTTGCAATACTATTACACATAAGTGTGTAACTGATAAAAATTAAATGTATTGAATATCAGCATGTTACATATTCTTACTTCAGTGAGTAAAGTGCTGGTTAAACAACAGGTCATATATGAAGTTGGAGATTACCTGTCTATCTTGATGAAGGTTACATTTGCTGTCCTTCATGGCTCTGTAATGAGATCAGCTGTTCATGTACTGTTCTCTCTGGTATAAAGTTGCTATTGGCAGTAGTATCCATTCATTTATTGTTTTTATTATCAGTTTACAGTGGATATAGAAAGTGGACACACTCCTCTTAAAATGCCAGATTTTTGTGATATAAAAAAATGTGACCACAATAAATCATTTCAAAACTTTTCCCACCTTTAATGTGACCTATAACCTGTACAATTCAATTGAAAAACAAACAACTCTGTTAGGGAAAAATATAAAAAATAAAAAAAGTACAATATGCTGGTTGCATAAGTGTGCACACCCTTAAACTAATACTTTGTTGAAGCACCTTTTGATTTAATTACACCATTCAGTCTTCTTGGGTAGGAGTCTATCAGCATGGCACATCTGGACTTGGCAATATTTGCCCACTTTTCCTTGCAAAAGTGCTCTAAATCTGTCAGATTGTGAGGGCATCTCTTGTGCATAGCCCTCTTCAGGTCACACCACAGATTTTCTATTGGATTTAGGTCTGGAGTCTGTCTGGGCGATTCCAAAACTTTAATTTTCTTCTGGTGAAGCCATTCTTTTGTTGATTTGGATGTATGCTTGGGGTCATTGTCATGTTGAAAGGTGAAATTCCTCTTCATCTTCAGCTTTCTAGCAGATGACTGAAGGTTTTGTGCCAAAAGTGACTGGTATTTGGAACTGTTCATAATTCCCTCCACCTTGATTAAAGCCCCAGTTCCAGCTGAAGAAAAACAAGCCCAAAGCATGATACTGCCACCACCATGCTTCACCGTGGGGATGGTGTTCTTTTGGTGATGTGAAGTGTTGTTTTTGCGCCAAACGTACCTTTTGGAATTATGGCCAAAAAGTTCAACCTTGGTCTTACCAGACCATAACACATTTTCCCACATGCGTTTGGGAGACTTGATGTATTGTTTTGCAAATTTTAGCCGGGCCTGGATGTTTTTATGTGTAAGAAAAGACTTCTGTCTTGCAACCCTACCCCATAGTCCAGACATATAGAGAATATGGGAAATTTTTGTCACATGTAGCACACAACCAATACTTGCCAGAAATTCCTGCAGCTTCTTCAGTGTTGCTGCAGGTCTCTTGGCAGCCTCCCTGATCAGTTTTCATCTTGTCTTTTCATCAATTTTGGTGGGATGACCAGTTCTTTGCAACATCACTGTTGTCCCATATTTTCTCCACTTTTTGATGACTGTCTTCACTGTGTTCCATAAACGACCTAAACTTGTAAAACCAAAAAAATTAATAAAAATGAATGCAGGCAGGCGACTTGTTTCAAACCAAATTTATGTAAGTGCTTTTGTCCATAAAATCAATGAACTTCATCAGACAATACAAATTGTACAAAGACACTCACTTCTAACACCCTTCCAATTAATGACATCACAAAATCCAATTAAAATCTTAAAGTAACCCTTGTCAACAAAACATTAAAATAAGTACTAAGTATACTCTAAACGTATATAAAAACAGCATAGAAAAACTTTATTAAAATACTAAAAAATACTAAATGATAATCTCAGGCTTATCCAAAGCCTTTAATCTTAACAAACACGTAACTGAACAGGATTCATTCGACCATGGCTGAACATAAGCATCAGTTTGTAGTTGCCATAGTAATTCTTGCCTTTCCAAAACCAATTCCCAAGGTCCACCCCTAGGATCTTTTACCACTTGTTCTACCACTATATATTTGAAAGTTTGTGTAGGATTTTCAAAGATATGTTTAACCAGAGTGTTAGTTAGAATGTGTTTTGTAATATGGTATTGATGTTCATAAATTCTTTGCTTGAACAAACGTTCTGTTTTTCCTATGTAAAATCCATCACACTGTTGGAAAGTCATGAGGTAAACAAAACCAATAGTATCACAATTGAATTTACCCCTCAAATTATACTATTTATTATGAATATGAACCCTGTTGCTCACTTGAATGTATTTACAGAAATTACAACGTCCACATGTATACATTCCAAAGTTATAGCTTCGGTAATGTGATTTCTTCTCTTATAAGGTCTTGATATTGCAGCCCCTTTTATAAGTGACACGAGGTCTGAGATCAAAAACATTGGCAATACTATTATCCTCCATTATTAAAGCCCAATTCTTCAATAATATTCTGGTTATAGCAGAAGCACCAATTGAGTAAGTGGTAAGAAAACTCAATCAAAAATTAAAATTAGGGCTAAAATTATTCAGTGAAAACTGACCTGTAACCTGTGTCAAGTCATCACCCAGGCATCCTTTCGATAAAATAGGTCTAAAATGACATTATGCTTTTTGTCTCAACTTCATCCATCAGCTGATCTATTAAATGGCATGGATATCCTCTTGCCAAAAACATAATCTTAAGTTTCTCAAATTCGCTGTGGAAATCTACTTCTGTTGAGATCATTCTGATTGCTCTTACTATCTGTCCTTTAATGACTGCTCTTTTTTGCTGAAATGGGTGACTACTCTCAAAATGTAAAAAAGAGTTAGAGTAGATAGGTTTCCTATAGATTGTAGCAGAATATCTGTTATTAGCTACATCTTTCTTTAACTGCACATCCAAAAAATTAATGGTCAGTTCTTCAAATTGGAAGGTAAAATCAAGGAAATTAGCGAAAGTAGAAATATTTTCGACAAATGCTTTGGCTGTGTTCTCACTACCTTTCCAAAGAAAGAACATATCATCCTGGTATCTTGTATACCAACCAGCCTTCTCTTTAAACTCGGCATTAGGGAAAAGAAAATGCATTTCCCAATAAGCTATAACACAATACACAAAATTTCCACTCCAAGGTGAACCCATGGGTACTCCTGGTTTTTGCAAAAATATTGTTTATTAAACCAAATATAATTGTTTTTAGAACAACATCTAAAAGTGTTTTTAATAAATAAATTTCATGATTTTCCATGCCTTTTAGGCAAAGGAATTCATGTACCCATTCTAACCCAAGAATATATACTGTTTTTATATATGTTTAGATCATACTTAGTACTTCGTTTAATGTTTTGTTGATGAGGGTTACTTTAAGATTTTAATTGCATTTTGTGATGTCATTAATTGAGAGGGTGTTATAAGTGAGTGTCTTTGTACAATTTGTATTGTCTGATGAAGTTCATTGATTTTATGGACTAAAGCACTTACATAAATTTGGTTTGAAACAAGTCGCCTTTTTATTTCACTGTGTTCCATGGTATATCCAATGCTGTGGAAATGTTTTTGTACCCTTCTCCTTACTGATACCTTTCAACAGTGAGATCCCATTGATGCTTTGTAAGCTCTCTGTGAACCATGGCTTTTGCTGTAGCAGGCAACTGAGTAAATGTCAGGAAAATCCTACTAGGACAGCTGAACTTTATTTGGGTTTAATCAGAGTCTCTTTAATTGATGGCAGGTGTTTAGCCAAGAAGACGTAATGTTGTAATTAAATCAAAAGGTGCTTCAGCAAAGTATTAGTTTAACGGTGTGCACACTTATGCAACCAGCATATTGTACATTTTTTATTTTTTATATTTTTTCCCCTAACAGAGTTGTTTGTTTTTCAATTGAATTGTACAGGTTATAGGTCACATTAAAGGAGGGAAAAGATTTGAAATGATTTATTGTGGTCTCATTTTTTTATATCACAAAAACCTGGCATTTTAACAGGTGTGTACATGTTTTATATCTACTGTATATTTTTTTCTTTTTAGTGGTTGTTATTATTTTTGTTGTTTGTAACCTGGCCAGTGGTTTCATTAATGCTGTTTGTGAGAGCTTCTATTGGAAACTTAACTGCTTTAATAGAGGGTCTAACACAGAGACTTGTTGCAAGGTTAAATAGCCCTTAACCACCTTGGAATGTGAATTCTACACAAAACAAACCAACACACCTTCCCAGGAAAGCCTGGATGTGGGTATAACACCAGCTCAAAGACCTATTCATGATGGTAGTGGCTCAAGCAGTAACAGACCTGGTTTACCAGGCAACATCGGCAGCAGACCAATCAGCTCCAACCATGAGGGCAGAACAGAGCTGTTTTCACTCAACGATTGGTTACAAGCAAGAATTGAACTTTCTTTCAGTTCAGAAATCCATGAAACACAGTTAACAAATAAGGGAACTTTGGATTCTCAAATTAAAACATTATACAATACAGCTTTTAGCTATCAGAAGTTACAGTTGGAGAACTCATACCTTCAGGAGTGCCTAAAAAGACAGCAAATACCAAAAGGCCTAAGGAATTGGAAATTTCCTAATGGTTTGGTGACCGACTCACTGTTACATTGTGAGTTAATAAACAAGGCTGTGAACTGCTTCAACTGTTGATTAGGGATAACGAGAGGAAAATTACTTTATTAAATGACTCTATTAATGACTTGAATGATAGCATTTGTATGGATATGTGTTTTCAATTTAAGATCAATGATTACAATAAGGTATTTCATGATATTGATTTGAGAATTTCTGAATTAAAAAACAAAAAAGTCAAGAATCTGCTCCGTGATAAGAAGAATTATGAGGCTGGGAGAGCCTGTTCAGACCATCCCGTAGGGCAGAATCAAACAGTGCTCAGAACCATAGGCCTGAGACACAGAAATATGTAAACTCTAGTACCCAAAACAATAACGAAGGACAAGATTATGATGTTCTTTTAGATTACCCACTTCTGAGGAGGTTGGAATGGCTAATGAATCAAAGGAGGGGACAACAGGAAACCTATGGGCACTCACAACAGCAATTCAGGGGTAACCAATATACCAGGGGGTCTACAACCAGGAGGGAGAGAGGGATAAGGAAACAGTGGTGGATTTTGTGACTATATGTAATGTCATATGCAACACAGCAAGTGACTGCAAGATTTATAATTACAGTGAGGTGGATGTGACTATTGCATGGGCAGATTTATAGGACAGGGGACTTGCATTTGTCCCTACGAGACCAAGTAGACTTGAAGGAACTTTGATTCAAATAAAGCTATTTGTAAGGAAAGATAATTTGGCCTTCTATATGGACAACTTTAGAGATAACAATGCATCTAACCTGTGTAGGAGATCCAGCATCTTCAATCCTCCACTTCATCCATTACTTACTGTTTTTGAGAAACTTTGTGAAAGTGAAAAAAGAGGTTATCTATATACAATACCACTGAGCTCCTAGACTCTAAATCTTTGTAGGGAACAAAGGGAATTACTGAGTAATATACACAAAATGAATCATATTAGAATTATGAAACCTGATAAAGGTGGGGGCCTGGTGGTGATGGACACTAATGAATATGTAAATAAAATGCTTAGTTTATTGTATACTGATACATATGAAGAAGTGTCCATAAATGACACTAATATAGCTTACCAATGAATAGACATGCTGCTTGAAGAGATGGTTTTAAATTACCAGTTATCCTTGGCAGACTGTGGGTATTTAAAAGTCCTATACCCCAGGAACCCCACCACTTTTGGTATTCTAAGATTCATAAACATATTGTAGACCCTCCCCTTAGATTAGTAGTTGATGCAAAGGCATCTAAGACTTACTCCCTGGCAAAATACATAGATATTCAAACAAAAGGATTTCTTACCTGGCATAGATATTTACTCAAGGACTCTTGGGATTTTTTTTGTCCAAGGTCTCCAATCATATGTATGTTGACAACTTGTTATTTGTGACCATTGACATATGTGATTTTTCTTTCAATCATTCCTCACAGTGAGGGGCTAGAATGGTTTTATAGCTTCCTGTGTGAGAATTCAGGGATGGAACATACCAAAATTCTTACTCTTAGGTCCCTTAATGAAGATGTTTTGGAGAACAATTTCATTGTTTTCGAGAACCAATTGTTTCGACAAAGGACTGGGGTTGCAATGGGCTCTGCATGTGCCCCAATGTTTGCAAACTTGGTACTGGCCCAATGGGAATAACAAACTATATTTAATTCTGAATAAGTCAACAGCTGGTCCTTATATGGTCTTTTTTTAGACAACATTATAATTTTTTTGACCGACAGCAGGGAAAGATTGGAGTTGTTTTTTCAGTACATAAATTCGAGCACCAACTTTCTGAGATTTAATATGGAGACTGGTGTGGATGAGATATACTTTTTAGATGTTATCTTGAAGAAAAACAGAAAGGAGAGATGGTTTGAGTCAAACATTTATAGAAAACCAATGTACTCTAATTCGCTCCTTCATTTTGACAGTTGCCATCCCCTGCACCAAAAAAGTCACTAGTAAAAGGACAGGCTGTAAGGCTAGCTCGTATAGTTAGTTATGATAATATTTATTCTGATGAATGTGTCAAATTGAGAGATATGTTGTTAAACAGAGGCTATCCCGGAGACTTATTGGACAACATTATAGGAGAAGTGGCAAGGAAGAGGGTGAATGGACATTTTGTCCCATTATTAGGTGTTTCCCTTGACCAGTTGAGAGTGAATGGTCTTGATACTATTGTAGAGAGTAGCAAATATCATAAAGCCCTTATCTTGCCCTACAGCAATCACTTTCAGGGAATTAAACACATTATACAACATAATTGGAATGTGTTTAAAATAGACAACAAGGTTTTGCAAAAAGTAGGACAAAACCGGTAGTAGTATATAAAAAGACTGTTGTTTAAAAAACATCATTGAAAGACCACTAAAATTAAATCAGGAAGCATATATGAGGAAATGTGGTCAGTGTAGACAATGTCAATACAGTATAGAAGGGACTGAGATGACAATTTCAAAAGGAAAAACTGTTACACTTAGGCACAATTTCAATTGTCAGAGTATAGGGGTGGTATATCTTGCTAAGTGTCAGGAATGCCAGGGTTTCTATATAGGTAAGACCAAATTAAAATTTAGGAAAATGATCTATCAACATCAATATGATATACGCAAGCTGGATGATAAACCCCCCCTGGCAAAACACATTAAGGATTTTGGCACACATCAGTTTAAATATATAGCCATTGATAGGATTGACCTAGGACCAAGGGGTGGGCCATTGGAATTACATCTTGAATGTAAATAACTGAAATGGCAACTAATGTGTAATGCCAACACCCCCACCCCAGGTTTAAATGAAACTGTGTCCATTAGCTGTGTCTTAAAGTTGAAAGCCATCTTTGCATTTTAATGAGTTAAAAACAAATTTACATTTTTTAATGAAAGTTTTAAAACTTTTTTTATTTGTGTAAAAAACAATGTATTAAATTGGTAGGGGTGGTGATGTATATGTACAAAACACTTTTTATGGTTAAAATCCTAAGAACGCAATGTAAAGTTCTTTCCTGTGTTTTAGGCATTCAATGTCATTAATTAAACATGTCATGTGATTCTGGGCTGTGTTATAAAAGGGGTGGTAATTTTGAAACTTGTTCTGATGAAGTCAGTATGGAACTGAATAAAGTGCTAAACAAATAAAGTTGCTACTGGCAGTGATATTCATTCATTTATTGTTTTTATTATCTGGTATAAAAGTAGTAAAGGGCCTATGGAGAAACAAATATGGTGGTGACTGCAAAATGGGTCTCATAATAACTAGAATAAAGGTTGATAAGGTTACCCAAGATTATCTACAAAAATACACACCTAATGCGCTAGTCATAACCTCTACTTTAATGTCTGTAAAAGTAAACAACATGAGACATGGTATAAAGAACATCTGTTATAACTCAAAAATAAATGGACCACTCATAACAAATGATACAATCATTAAAATATCTAGATGGAGTAGCAGAGGACAGTGTAAATTTTGATGAGTTCATATATACCAAAATCAGAGGAGCACATTCTGTAGCCCATTGCATTCTATTGGGTATGTCTGGTCAGTCCAAGGAAATCATCCTGCCACTTGATGCCTCACAGATGTAACCCATTATTTTGTATATTCCAGTGTTTTGTAGCCTTGAAACAAGTCACTTTAAACACCTTCAAAAGCACCATGGTTTCTTTCTAGAGAAATCTTAGGAATGAAAAACTTAACTGTTTAAAAAGGCTTTTGAAACTGGCATTATATTTTGTTTCTGATATATTACTTAGATGTAGTGAAATGAATTCTGCCTGGTGTGTAAGAGATTGCTTGATTCAATTCCATCTAAAAGCCTTTGTCTGGAATGTACCACTGGACAGCTAGTAGCAGATTAGGGAACTTGATACTAAAAATAAATATAATCAATAAAAAAGTTAACAGCTACATTACAAAGCACCTTCCTGTGTCAGAAGAAAACAGTCATTAACATCTTTCAAAAGTAATTGTAATTTTTTTGACAGCTACTTTTTTTTGTAAAGTTAATATCATATGTACTTTATTTTATTTTTTTCTGTATTTTTCATATTTTATCTCAACTAACTCCTCTCTAGCTGTTATCAGTAGTTGCATGTATAGTACCTCTGTTGTTTTTGTTTTTTCCCTAAGCTTTTATATTCAACACACTCTCTCCACTCCTGTTTTCTTTAGGTTTTAAAGCAAAGTGTATTCCCTCAGGACTGTGTCTACCTTTACTGATACTGCTCCAACTCCTGGAATTACACCTGTGCTCTGTTATATAGCCAGTTTACACTAAAAGTATGTCCTAAGCTCATGCCACAAAGTAGTCTTACTTTGTCTACTACTGAGAGCCCCCCCCCATACTCACCTGTTTAGAAGCCTTGCCTCTGTCTCTCCCTGCTATTTATAAGTTAATCACTACCCTAGTGTCAACTCTCTCTTAGTTAGCTATACTCTTTTGTTTTTCTGTTTGTGGTTTCCTTTTAACTGTTTTTATCTTACTGCAAATACCTGTGTATACCTCGCTATTACATCTCTTTCTTCTCTGTCTATACCTCCTCTTCTACCTGCTGATTCTCACCGTGTGCTCCTTACTCTTTCCCTCCTCCTCTACTGACTGTTTCTTGTGGTGACTCTTCCTGACCAATCCCACTCCATTCGCTCTCATTATGCTTGGGCTCACTTTGCTCCTCTCCCACCCCCATTCCCACCCACCCCATATCATTTCCTTTATACCTAGCCACCTAATCCCTTCCTCCCCTAACTCCACCCCTTCCTGTCTGCTATAACATTCTAAACATCTTACCCTCCCCTACTTATCACTTCATAGTTTAGTCTGCTGCAAATCCTCCTTCTTTCTATATATCCCCTACTCCCCCTACAGTTTGTTTCACTAAACTTTTACTTCAACTAACAGGTCCAACAACTTACTTTTCCTAGTCTCTTATCCACTCCTCACTCCATCCCAGTCCTACTTCCCCACCTTAGGCCATGGCTTTTTCAGGTTCATATTATAAGCTCGAAGGTCCTGTTCAGTGAATACGAAAAGAGCAACACATATTTACAGAACCACGACACATATTTACTGAACCTTAGGCCATGGCTTTTGCAGGTTCATTTTTATAAGCTCGAAGATCCTGTTCAGCGAATACGAAAAGAGCGACACATATTTACCAAAGCGCAAATACACTGAATGCCGTAAACCGCAAAATTTAAAATCATGAATCATCATACTTGGCCAATCCTACCACCTGCGACATACTACCTACCCAAAAAAAATAAATAAACCACATACATATACTATATCTATGCATTTAGCTTAACCCGTACCCTAACCCTAAGGTCCGTAATTATTGCACACTTGCCCTACAGAGATATACCCAAACAAAATAAATAATTCAGACACATATACTTAAAACCTTACTTCTAACCCTAATTTAAACCTTACATACATTACCTATCTATGCACTTACCTTAACCCGCACCCTAACCCTAAGGTCTGTAACTATCGCACACTTACCTTACAGAGCTATACCACAGACGGGCCAACTATGACGAATCGACATTTCGAATTTCCAGGTTTTGAATGTTCGCTCTTTTTGTTGTTTGCGCAATACGTGTCACTCTTTTCGTATTCGCTGAACAGGACCTTTGAGCTACTAATATGAACCCGCTTTTGCAATCCTCTCCATTTTCCTCTTGCCTCGATTACTTCTCCTCCTCATTCTTACATCTTGTACTGCTCCATTACCACCTGTCCATAGAAAGCCCACTATTCCCCATACTAACTGTTTCTCATCTTTGCAGTACTCTATTACAGTCGCCTCCTCCTCTATCTTTTCCATGAACATCTCTCTGCTTAAAATCAAACTTCCTCCCCCTCACTCTCTAGCATCTAAAACCAAGACTAAGTACTTGACTTACAATCCATTTAATTTCAAACTTTACCAACTTCATGTAGCCCTGCTTCTATCAGGAGACATACATCTAAATCCTGGGCCCATACATCACCCCTCCATGCATAACTCTACCTCTTCCAACTTAAACTCATCCTCTCCAAACAAACATATTTCCTTTTACTCTATGAATGCCTGTAGTATTCTAAGCATAGCCTTCCACACCCCTGATGTCATAACCCTAACAGAGACTTGGCTAAAACCCCAAACCTCTGATAAAGACATTCTCCCCCCTGGTTATAATATACTCCGCATAGATCGCCAAAAAGGGGGTGGCGTTGCCATCCTCTTCTCCAACCACCTCACCATTACAAGTATTGTGAAACCTATCCCATCCTTTTCTCCTGCTGAACTACTTACAGCTAACCTTAAAATAAATGACCACACCACTACCACAGTAGCAGCCATCTATATTCCTCCAAGAGACAACATTCCTCTGCTCGAAAATATTCTTTCATACTTTTCTCAACACATCCCCAATGAAACTATCCTCCTTGGGGATGTCAACATTAACTGGTTCACTCTCAGTAATCCAGACTCTAATACTCATATTAATTTACATGGCTTTACACAGCTAATCTCTCAACCTACCCATACAAACAACTCTCACACATCTTGTACTCTTATTGACTGAGTTCTTGTATCTAATCCTTCCAAATATCATAACCCTGAAACCCTACCAAACACCCTGAGCAATCACTGTCCTATAAAAGTGCTTAGGTTTACTCCCCACTTCTCAAAACCTCCTAAATTTATCACTTGTCATAAACTGTCTAACTTCCATACAGAAACCTTTAATATCCTCCTCTCTAAAGTAAACTGGAAATTCCTTACCCAACTCCCACTGGAGGAAGCAGTCCTAGCTTTCAACTCCACATTCCTTAGCATCTTAGACTCACTCGCTCCCCCCTCACAAAGTCCAAATTAAGTCCACTATATCTCCATGGCTTTCAAAAGCCACTCGTACCCATATGATAACTAGAGACAAACTATGGAAAAAATGGTCAAACTAAGCTCTCTGCAGACTTACAAAAATATAAAGAACTCAGAAAACTGACAAAAAACACATAAACAAAGATAAAAAGGACTTCTATAACAAACCCCCCACAGCCCTAAAATCTAATCCTAAAAATTTCTGGAACTCAATTAACCAAATATTACATCCCAATAATCTTAGCTCCCCCAATCCGTGCCCAGACAAGACATCTGAAGAAACTGCCTCTATCTTCAGTACCTATTTTATCAATTCAATATCTAAGCTACTGAACCCTAACCCAAACTCCACTACTACTAACATCTCCAACTTTTCTGAACCTACTCCTAATACTATCTCCTCAAATACCTTCTCCCTCAAACTTGTACCTACTAGCTACATCAAAACTCTACTCTCTAAATTCAAACCATGCTCAGCATCAGCTGGCAATATTCCTTCCACTTTTATTCTACTAGCAGCTGACTCTCTTGCTCTCTCTGTATCTATCCTAATTAATCGCTCTATCTCTGAATCTAAAGTCCCTTCCATCTGGAAACAATGCTACACTCTACCTATACACAAAGGAGGTAACTTCCTCAGATATCTCCAACTTTAGACCTATCACTATCCTCTCCCCTCTCTCTAAAGTACTAGAAAAATGTATTCATAAACAAGTTATGCAGTATCTAATACAGGAAAATCTGCTTATACCCACTCAATATGGCTTCAGACCCAAACATAGCACCACTACAGCTCTATTATCCTTCCTCAACACAGTCTCTATAGCCATGGATGACTATAAACTTATTTCTTGTCTATTCTTGGACCTCTCAAAAGCTTTCAACACTGTCTCACACTCTCTTCTGCTGCACAAACTGCATAACCTTAACTTCTCCTCTGATACTGTTGCGTGGTTCTCCAGCTACCTCACTGATAGATCTCAATCAGTGAGAAGCACTCTGCACTCTCCCCTCCTCTCCCTGTCAAAATGGGTGTACCTCAAGGGTCTATCCTAGGGCCTTTACTTTTTAATATCTTTACTAATCAGCTCTATACCTTCTGTCCTCTGTCATCTTTAGTGCAATACGGAGATGACTCTACAGTCATCACCACAGCCAACTCTCCCTCTAAGATCTTCTCAGCTACTCATCATCTTTTAAGTTAGTTGAAACATGGCTCTCCAACAACCAGCTCATCCTTAACCCTAAAAAAACAAAGCTGTTACTCTTCCTACCTAAAAAGTTCATAAATATTAAACTCTCCTTCTCCATACAGTCCCTTAATAACACTCCCATTCAGGTAGAATCCAGTACTAATCTCTTAGTGGTAACCATCATAGGTTCATAGGTTCATAGGTTCATACTAGGCTATCTGCCCGAGGGCATTTACAAGCCTAGCCCATAGTTTTTTGCTGGCTTACCCCCCCCTTTAGTGGGGAACTATACCCATTATTTTGCTGTGCCTCTGTTCCATCCATTGGTCAAGATTTCTCTTGAACAAGGCCAGCGAGGTGCTCTGCCTTTTGGGTGATGAATCTATCCCTGGATCTAGATTTTTGAGGTGAAGCATATTCATCAAATCTGGGTTTGACATCAATCATTGGTCTGATGAGTGATGAGTATAGGAGACTATGACCTCCCTTGATCTAGATGAGAATCCCTTCATGATAAGGTGGGCAATGTAGAAGGTCTTCCTAACTACTTTAGCTACATGGGTGTCGAATGACAGACTACTATCAACCTGGGTCCCCAGGTCCCTGATAACTTCTTCTGTACTCAGTGGATTGCCACCTATTTGGTAGCTAGGGGTAACCTTGTTTTCGAAGGGGGTATGACTATATTTTTGGCATTTAACTTTAGGCCATGGCTCTGGCACCAGTTATCCGTTTCTGTGAGACCCTTCTGAAGGATATCTGTGTCAGATGTTCATCTGCAAACTTTGTCAGCCATAACCCTCCTGTGAGTAGATGCAGGACTGAGCCCTGTGGTACACCACTTGTGACAGGCTTTGAGTCTGACATCCATCTTGTGATGTATGGGTTAACATGATCGATGATCAACTTAAATTTGACTTGCATGTTAATAACTGTATCAAAAAGACACATTCAAAACTAGGGCTCCTTTACCATAACAAGAAATTCCTTACCTCTGAAGCCAAGGTTACTCTCTCTCTTACCTACCTTCTACCCAGTCTAATGTACAATTCTCAAATTCTCAGATATCTTAACTCAGCACTCCTGACCAAACTTGTCTACCTAAAATGAGGTAGCTAGATTTGCTGCCCAACAAACCTACAAATCCCATCACTGTCTCTCTCTAAAACACATAAACTGGCTTGAATTACCCCACCAACTTCTTCTCACTCAGCTCCAGATCATCCATTCTATCCTATACCAGCCTTCCTACTGCCCAGCACTATCCCCTCTCATCTCCCATTATTCTCCCTCCAGACCTCTCCAAAGCTCTAACCAAGACCTACTACAAATCTACAAACCCAAGTCTAAATTTGGGCGCAACATGTACAGCTATCACCCCACTATTGCCTGGAATAGGCTCCCACTAGAAATCAGGACCCTTACACATCCTAAACTATTTAAGACAGCCACCAAAGAGCACTTTAAAAGTCACTGGTCCTGCCACTGCACTCTCCTTCCTTAACATCCCCTACTTCTCATACCTTAATCTACTTTCTGCCCTTAACTCACTCTTCTCACTAGCTCTCTCTAATCTTCCTTAAATACTCTTTCTACTGTCTTCTAAAATCTATTAAGCAAATCGCCTCAGTGAAACATTCTATTGTAATTGTCTTGCCTTCATGCAACTACATTATGATAAAACTGGGTTTTTGTAACCACTTACCCCAAAAACTATACTCGTCTAAATGACATATTTCTTTTTATACATCTTGAAATAGTTATGCTATACTCCTGATTATTAACACTGTATAACATTGTATTGCTACTTAATACCTTGTAATAATCCTGTAACATTGCTGTTTAATGCTAATTTATAATGAAAATTGTATAATATGTTGGAGTTTTTCTCCCTGGGCCTCCGCTGAAAAAGGGCTCTTCAGCTCAGTCTGACAATCCCGGTCAACAAATGTAAAATAAAATAAATAAATAAATAAATCAGATTCCTTTTTAGGATCCAGTTCATTGAGTCATATATGTGTTGAATGGTGTAAAGTTATTCTTAAATTCTGCTAACAGTAGTACAGATATGGACACTTGGGGTCTGTGGTATAGTGTATAGATGTTCATACTTTGTGTATTTTGGGTAGTGTGCCCAGTTAAGAAGAGCTGTTTGTGATAGTGCTTCAAGGGGGTGGTGGCAGTTTCTGTGACTATGAGTGGGGAACAATTAGGTTAGTGACATGTTCCTGTATCTGTACTGTTGTGCATTGGCAGAGTTAGTGTATGTAAACATGGGGCTCTGCAGCTGTGCAGAGCAGTTTCTTTTGATTTGTTTTTTTCGATTGGTTAGAAATTAATACATTTTAGTACACTGCTTTCAGAGTAAATTTCACTCGATTTTTTGACATGACTGCGTGTGTGTGTGTATGTGTGTGTGTCATTGTGCATGCGTATTTAAAAGTACTCACATATTGTGAAGATACATAGATTCACACATGATGCATACATTTGTATACAGTGCAGTCCTCAAAAGTGTGAGAATTAAGTGTGATTAAGAGAAATATATTGTAAGTCCTAGACTGCTGTAGCGAGATGCACCAATAACTGAGTTAGTATACATTAAGTAGCTGGAGTATGAGGATGTAGCCCTCCATATGATAGATATTAGTTGGCTTTCCCCCTTCCCAGAAAAAGCTCTTTAAATGTGTAACAGTGACTTTTGAAATTCCCTTTTACATATGCTAAATCACACTAAAATTTCCGTTGTTTTGAGACATTTCATTGAATCTTGAGCTAACGATAGTAAAATGTATAAAATACATGTAGAAGTATATATAGTTGATATAAATGTAGAGACATACATGGTTATATGTAATAAATAAGCCTTCATACTGTTCACATATACATGTTTATGCCTGCATTTTATTGCTTTGTTTTTCATTAATTGCTGATTCTTGCTACAGTGCTTGAAGTACTTTATGGATTTTTCCATTAAACCTTGTTTTGTTTGTAAATACTAAATGGATGCTGTAATGCTTGGTTCTTTATCTGATGAATCTATTGCTGCATTTTCTTCTTCTGCCTTCTATTTGTCCTACAATAGCTTAAGTACATCTAATTGCTGTTTTTGGATATATCCACATGCTAATATCTGAGTCTTGTTGAAAAGGCTAAATGAGCAATAGCCTTCCTTAATGTAAAGGGCATAGTTTTCTAACAAATGTGGATAGACAATACTCTTGTTCCTTCAGAAGATGAATAGGTGCATAGTCTTATATATATATATATATATATATATATATATATATATATATATATATATATATATAGTGTGTTTTTACAGGAGAACAAATTAAAGTTCAAGAAACTGAGAAATTGCTTTGCAGTAGGACACACAAAAAGCACTCACACATTTTTTTTTTTTTCAGATAAAGGCTGTGTTAGAAAAAAATGTAGTCACAATGGTTAACTGAAGGGCATACTGTATAAGAATCCTCAGATGTATTTATTTATTTAATTGATTATATATCTATTTTTTTATTGCATACATACATATAAAAGTTTCAATAGGAATACATTTCACAATGACATAAAATAGTACATTACAGGTCAGTCAGTAAATGTCAAAAACATGTTTAAATATGGGTCCAGATTAGTAGCGATGTAGTAGGTTTCAAAGTAGTAGTGCTTTGGTCTCAGAAAGCTAGATAAGGGTGAAGATGTCTGTGTAAGAAGTGACTTTGAGAGTTAGATAGAAGGGAAATTATAATTACAGTAGCCTAGTCACAAGAAAGAATAATAACAAGAGAGGCATATGTAAACAGAAAGTGTAGGCACAATAATAGTTAGCCAGTTGGGAATAAGCCTTGACATAATCTGGCATTTAGAAGATGACCACAGAGAATTCTTTGAAAGCTAATTATCTATTTCCTTAAACAGGCTGGGTATGGTGTTCCATTTCTTAGAGATGGAATTGGAGTAAAGAGGATCCCCTGATGAGTTTTGGGATTTTGACTGATGAGCTAGTAATTTGTGTTTAGAGAGGAGAGGAGAGGTCTGTTGTGATTATACCACTCCAGAGGGTATTCAGGGAAGAAGGCCAGTTATCTAGGTACTGATGTATGGAACAAGCAATTTTTAGCTGAAGGAATTTAGGATAGTTTGGAAATTCTATTTTTTTTTTTTTTGCGAGAGTGAAAGCCAGTGGATCTATTATGTAAATTAACTGGGTATATCTTAGGAAGCTGTTATGTAGGTGAATGAGGATGGGACAGCATATAGGAGTGTTGGTAGGAGATAAGCATGTGAAGCACATGTATGAGTTAGACCAGTGAGAAAGTTCTAGGATCTGTATAGAGCTCTAAGCATTTGGTGAATTGTCTTTTTGACATTACTTGCATGAATATCACACTTGAGCTTATACTTGTTACACCAAGTAGTATGATATGGGAAATCTGGACAAGATTAATGTTGTGAGTGGAGGAAATACTAAAACTATTTGAGTTTTGGAAACTGGTTTTAGAGATGAAGAGCAACAGATTAGTTAATTAGCATGAAGTGTAAGATGAGCACCTTCTATCCACTGTTCCACTGCTGAGTAGGATTTCTGAGTTAATAGCCTGTACTGGTCCAAAGGAGGAGTGCTGCAAATGATTGCAGCATCAACTGTGTATTGAAACATTGTAGATGGACATGTGACAGTGTAAAGCTTATTGATATATATATATATATATATATATATATATATATATATATACAGAATAGCAAAGGTCCAAGAATGGCCCCTTGTGGAACATCTATTGAGACTGGGAGAACAGATGAACAAGTGTTTTGCCACTTTATTGCATGTGTGAAATTACTTAGCTCTTGAACAACAATAGTGTTGTGTGAAATAAATTAAATTCTGATAGGGTCTGAATGAGTTTTGGATGTGGAACAGTACTGCATGTCTTGGAGAAGTCAAAAAAAATGTCTGAGCCTAGTTTGCCAGTATTACAATGTTGGCAGACATTTTCTAGAAGTAGCATTAGAACAGTAGTGGTGCTTGGCTCCTATCAATGTCTAATTATGAAGGAATAAAAGTGTATTTCTTCTCTACACTCTGTCCCCCACACATCTCTCCCTCCATCATTCACTTATAATCAATACAATTTTGGGCTACTTGTTATAATCTAGCCTAATTTTATTCTTCCCTACTAGGAATCATTACATACCAAGTAGGCTTACAATGTCATCATACTGTCTCTGTTTTATTGTCAAGCAGTATATATGTTTATAACTTATTGAATGATGTAATATTTTTCTCAACTTTTTTGCTAATTGTGTGTTTACACCATCCTGTCACCCTATTACATTTCATTGTACTTAACATTGTTATCTAGCAATATTTGTTTTCCTGTCTGATATGTTTGCTCTTGGTATTGAACTCAATGGAAATGTCATTTAAGAAATGTCAATAAAGAGATTGTTAAAAAAAAGAACAGTAGTGGTGGGGGTGGAAATCATGTTGAATGGGTGAGAGGAGGTTATTGTTGAGTAGACTGCAGGATTTGAATGTTTACACAATGTTCCAGGATTGTTGAGAGAGTATGTATAGCTATAGGTCAGTAGCTACCCAGGTCAGAAAAATTCTTGCTTTATGTGGTGGTATGATGTATGATTGTTTCCATATTTCAGGAACATATGACTCAGTAATGGATCTATTTATGAGGATGGAGACTGGAAACACTAAGGCCTCAGCTGTTACTTTGATGTATTCTTCTGGCAGGTTAGCAGCAGCCAAAGTAGCTAACTTTAAATAGGAGTTTTTTGATGGATGAAGTAGGGATGTTTTTTAGTGTAAAGACATTTGTCTGAGGTAGGTTTGTCAGGTTGATCACCTGGTTGAGAACCTGTGGCTTTACTTAGTATGGTTACTGTGTCAATGAAGAGGAAATTAAAGGAGTTTGCTGTAGTGCTATCAGGGTGATGGAGGTTATTGATGACGAACCAGAAAGTTTTTCAATTACTTTGGGAACTGTACTGAATCTTTACATAGTAATTATTTTTGTCCTTTTTGACAAAGGATTTTACTTATTCTGTAAAGAAGGTGGTAGGACTGATAGATTGGAAATGTGCTGTTATTCTACTTTGTCCCCCAAAGCAGAGAGAGATAGCCAGGGTGCAGATCTAGATTTCATGTGTTTTCCTAAGTAATACATGCTCATTTAGTAAGTTTAAGAACATCTCATTAAAGATGGCAGTGGCTTCATTTAGGGGATATATGTTTTAATCAGTACCTGTTTACCTGATACAGGGCACTGGAGAAGGTGTCAGCATTGTATTTACTGAGGTTTCTAACTAGTTTATAGTGATGGTAATTTATCATTAGAAAGTATAACAGATAAACATAGCTGAGGTGGTGATCACTTAGAGAATCAGATAGAGTGCCTGCTTGAGTGATTTTATTGGTGGTGGTAGTAAGCATCCAGTCCAAGACTGAGACACAGTTGTTGGCCTTGTAAAGCCTGGTTGAGGTGGTGATGAGTTGAGAGAAGTTATAAAGACTGAGGGAATAGTTGACAGAGGCATGTAATGCGGTCCAAGTTATATTAACATTGTCAGGTATGAGAGTTTATAGTGTAATGGTGTTTGATAAGTAGGATAAAATGTCTTCAAGTCTAGAGAAGTAATTGGACAATATATAAAGCTACAGTACATATTGCTTTGTTTGGGTTTAGCTGAAGCTTGCCAATTAGTATTTCTGCACTGTAAAATTTAGGGGTGTTTGTGTAGAGGTGAAACTAGAGATTGTTTGCCATCAATGACTTGAGATTTTATTGATAATATTTTGAAAATAATACTGTATGAATTGTTCAAACATTTCCACAGGTGTCACTCAAACAGATTTCCATTTTTTTAAAGAAGTATAAACCTCTACCTCTCAGCTGCAGCTCCCTCCAGAGACCTCATCTTAAATTTCCTTATCTTAAATGTTATAATGTAACCATTTCTAACGGATTCATTTACCAGGGTTTCCACTTCCCCTTATGCATGCTATTGTCCTGAATAATACAATGATCGCATACAGGACCATTCTTTAGACAGAAACTAAGCAGCTGCCTCAGAAATCTTGTTACTGTAAATGAAGAAAGTAATTAGAATAGAGAGTCAATTTTTATCTGATAGCATGCATAAAGCTGACAATTTGTACCTTTGTTGTTCACTCTACCACTATTAATTACATTTGCAAACAATCTTGCAAACATAAAGTTGGAAGATTAGACAAGGAGCGAAGCAGTACAAGTCATGCTTGCTTTAGTTACTGGGATGCAGTTTATAGACATGAGTCAGTCTTTTGATTTGTCACCTGTACTCTACTTCCTAATAAACTATAGTCCATAAGTTCTTGTCCTGGTCTAGGATCCTGATTTCATACCTACGTAAATAAGAAAAGCCTTTATGGTGCCACTTGCTTCACTCTATCAGACACAGGAGGACGTACAGCCAGCAGTCTTTTCTGGGGCCTATACTTTTTTCTTTTATCCTTAATAACCCGACCCTTGAGCTCCGCAACTTCATAAAGTGCACAGATGATACACTTCTCCTCAGTTCTAATAAACCAGTCACATTTATACAAAACATGTTGCAAGTAGATTTTAACTGTTTATGGAACTGGATAAAAAAAATAAACTTGCAATCTAGTCTAGGAAAATTACAGATGTGATCTTTGCAACACCAAAAAAATTACATAGTGCACTTCAGATTACATTAAGAGACCCTTTTAGAAATACAATTGATAAGGCCTGTGACTGCAGATACTCAGGCCTTCTCATGGATAAAACCCTACTGTGCAAACCACACACAAAGAATTCCAGGTTAGGTAGATTAAATAAGCTGTATCAGTTCACTATCTCCTGATGTGAGAATAGCACAAGCAGAAAATGTAGTTCTACTAAAACTGAAATATGCCATACCTACTATCACTTTAAATAACTCTGCAAACACCACCATGTATGTTCTTATTTATCTTCAAAGCTTTCTACAAGAACTGCCTCATTGGGTCTTAGACCAAGAATAACAATGTGGTAACTTTGAAAAATCACATTTTAGTGCAACCGTTAAAGAAAAGCTTTCTTCAAATTAGTTCCAGCCAGCTGGAACAGTCTTCCTACAGAAGTTAGGCTACAACAGACTCCTACATTCTTTCAAAATGAATTCTATGATTTTCATTACAAGGAATATGAATGCATCTGGTGTAGTGATGCTGTAGAGTTATTTCATGCATTAACATGTTTGCCAAACAAGGAACTCCAGTGGCATAGAGGGATAAAGCCCTGTCTACTGTCCAGCTGACCCGAGTTTGATTAGTATCTCAGGCGACAGACAGAGCAGCATGGAAGGATGGGAGTTACCATCCCTGTGGGTGGTCCTGTTGGCATCTCTCATAATGATCCCTGGTGGAGGGTGGGGATTTTCTCACCCGGGGGGGGGGGCTGTGTGTCCATAAAGTGGAAATAGAGTGGGGGCATGGCTGTGCTGGTGTGGAGCCAGGTCAAAACATTGCCTGAACCCATTGCATGCCTACCCTGAACATCACCACAGGGACTCTATGGGGGAGGAGAAAAAAGAGGGCAGGTAATAAAGTAACCCCCCACTAGATAATGGGCAGCAATATCCAGATACATTAATAGGATCCTCACTGGCCCTGATTTAAATTCAGGCAATAGACCAGGGGTGAATTAGAGTGCTGGTAGACCCAGCGAAGGATATGGGGCACTGGGAGTAAATGAGAAAAAAGAACTCAAAGCAATGTTTACTATACAGTGTGGTCTGCTGTGTTTTACATGTGCAGAATAACAACAAATTGAGTTTTTCTATATAAAGGAAATGATAGAACTCATAGTGCTAATCATTATACATACATTGTCATGTGCTGCTGCTAATGCATTGCCTCATGTTGCTGTTTGTCTTCTTGTTACTATCGAATTCATAGCTGGTATTGTATTCAGTTTTCAAGCTTAGTCTATGTGTTTCATTGCTCATGAGAGAGATAGAGCAGGTCATGAAAGAAAAGAGTCTCGCTGCGTAGAAAACCTACTAGGGTAAAATTATTTAAGAAAAAATAATTATATAATATTCTCCATACTGTTACTCTCTTGAAATTCTCAAAGATAATTCTGGTAATCTTCTACCTGATTTCTGGACATTTTTAGAGCCTAGACATGTCACACCTGACTGGGGATGTGGTAAATACATGTTTATCAAATAAAGAAATGGGTCCATATCATATCCCTGTAAGATGGCTTTCCAGCCAAACAAATGCTTGGGTTCTAGTCAGTTTTCCTGTAAATATTCAGGAAAACAAATGGGTTCTAATGAAAATCGATTGCAAATTATTTTTTCACCTTACCCCTTTACAAAGACCAGTCCTGTTACTGGTCATATTTAGTTTTGGCTAAAGCTGTTGTCCCATGTTACATTTTACATTTCAAAATATATTACAACTGCAAAGTTTTGAAAATATTTGCAGTTTATTTCTTTTACCTGTTCTTTTAGGTAGAGTGAAATCCCAAAACATCAACCACTTTCACTTTGTTTAGAATCCTCCCTAACACACACACACACACACACACACACACACACACACACACACACACACACACACACACGCACACACACACACACACACACACACACACACACACACACACTAACATACTCATGCAAGCATTATCTTTCTTCATCTATGGCACAAAATATTTTAACTTGTTTTTACTTTTTTTTTGCAAAGGTTTTGATGTCTATAACACTATCTGATATTAAGTAGTTTATTTTCAGAGGCCTTCCTTTGTTTAACCCCTTTCTGTTTTAAAACTAATATTGGGTAGTACAAGTTTCTTCATCCTCTAGTCTTGATTGGCATGGTGAAATGTTAGAATTGAAGCAACTCTACAAGCAGACACATTTCTCAACTGTCACTGATTTTGGCTCATAATTTTGCTTTGTCTCTTAAAATTATCAATACTTTCAGAAAGAGGTGGTGGATTATAATAAACAAGTAGCATTATTCATTACAATTGTTTATTTTTTTATTTATTTAATGTCTGTTAATTAATCAGGTGGGTGGGCTGGTACAAGATCCTTTTCAGCTATTACCCTGGCGATCAGGCAAAGTCATGACATCAGACAACGTCTAATAGTTTACAACTGAAGTGAATTCTTGTACGTCAAACAATACAATTTTTTAAAAAAGTAAATTACACATAGTTTCTACAAAAATAAATACAAGGTTATCTGATATATTCTTATATATGCCCTGGGATTCATTAATGCCTACACTAAGTGTACACTGTCTTGAGTGAAAAGGCTACACAAGCATAAGTCACACCTTCTTCCTGCTAATTTTAGTTTTCCCTACTGATTTTCTTGTAGCCTTAAATATCAGGGAAGGGAATAGTAAAGGTTACCACAAAGTGCAGACTACACTTACACACTGTAATTCTTGTGAGTGACTAGGAAGCACAAAAATTGTCGTAGGGATGTTCTTGAATACAGATCATGTACACTTAGTGAAAGCATTAATGAATCTGGCCCATGAAGTTAATTTAAAGAAGTTCCCATACAGCAAGAGAGAGCGCATATGGTACATGCACAGATCCTTAGACATAAATTAAAAAACAACAAATTCCAAATCAATTAAACACAAGCAGCACAGGGTAGAAAAGTAAACTACACATAGGAGATAGGGCCCAATTTCAAAAGACCTGATCTGTGTAAGTGACTTTCTCTGTTCTATTTCACCAGAGTAAGTCACTTACACTGAGAACAGGTCCTTTGGAATCCGGCCTTCCTGGTGTAAGTATGTTTATAGGGGTCCCCTACACATTACTGAAATACCACTTCACTGACTCACACGACCGAGCCAACAACACTGACAGGACATAACACTGACCACTTGGAACACAGATGGGAAAATGATGGTGAGTAACCTGTTGGCCAACCCAACAAGCACACAATAACGGCAGCAAACAAAACAAACCCACTTGGGAGGCATCGCCCCTCCCCACCCCCTACCAACTCTGAGTTCGCACTACTGTGGAGGTAAGCAGCAGAGGTCGACATGCTGGCCAAACACTTCCTTACCATCAGTTTCCCATTAGTGTTCCGAGCGGTCAGTGTTTTGTCCTGTCAGTGTTGTCAACTCGATCATTTGAAAGTCGGTAAAGTGGCATTTCGGTAATATGAACGGGACCCATTTATAGATGCCTTGTACCAAAGTAAGTAACTTACACCAAGAGCAGGTCTTTTAGAATCTGCACCCCCCCTCCCCGGTATAAAACTATTTATAGACAGGCCTTACACTGAAGTTAGTCGCTTACACTGAGAGCAGGTCTTTTGGAATTGAGGCAGGCTTACACCAGAGTAAGTCACTTACACTGAATCTGGAATCTGGCCAATAATATTTGTTTAAAGTAAGGTGCTAAGAGTCTTTGATTGACATCTGTATTAACCTTCATCCCTGAAACAGCTGCATTTATATTCTTGAGTTAAATTACATTTCAGCACTCTTTTTTCAAAGGGGATCAGGCTATCTAAAGAAGTGATGTCTTTTGGTACAGTTTCCAGCTTGTTGGAACTATTTTGTTGAAGGATATTTCACAGATGTCTGATGTCAGCTGGTGGCCTCTTTAATTTGAGGCTGATGGTAGTGTAAAGAGAGTAAATAGTATTATAAATGGATAAGGTATTTGCCAGAGGTGGGCAGTATCTGTCTTTGTACAGTGTGTATGCAAGAGTCTTAAGCAGGTACATGGCTCTAGCAGTGACTGGTAGCCAGTTTACTCTTTGATTTTAGATGGATGTATGAACCTTAAAATCTTGTTTTCTGTTTGTTGAAGCAGGGTTGTAATTTGGCCTTTTTTTTGGGGGGGGGGGATAAGATGGGCAAGACATATTCAGTTCTTAGAATTAAGAAATTGATGGCTAAGACCTTGAAGGTTTGTGAGTAGGTATGAGATACTGTAGGCTGTTGATGTAAAATTTTAGAAGAAGAAGAGTGTTCAATATGATTACAAAAGGAGACAGCCTCATCCCTAAGTATACCTAGCTATTTTTCTGTCTAGTTTATGGAAATAATATTCCCGCCAGATCAAGAATGGAGGGGAGATACCTGCTAACCTTTTAGAAGTGCCAAACAATTTATTAAGTGCAACTGAGCTCCAGATGGATGAGAAATTGTTTTGTAACAGTAATGTTAGATCATGTATAGGCCTTTGGCCAGTTATTAGTAAAATATCATCTGCATACATAATGAGATTTAATTGTGGCAAATTCCAAGAAGATTGTATCTATTTATTTAATCGTAAGTAACTGGGGAGCCATTAGGCTATTTCAGAGAAGCCCAAATCATATAGTTTTCTTTTTAACAGCTATGGTTAACTGTTTCAAAGGTCCTTTTAAGTTGAGATAAATGGCACCTTCAAGCCAGCCCTTTTCCATACTAGAGTTTATTTGAGATGTAGGCATAAATATTGCTGTCTGATTACTATATTTTGGATGGAAACAATATTATCAATCTGAAATGAGGACATATGTCTATATATAGTTTAGCAATTCCTTTCTAATAATTTTTTTTCTAATATTTTGGGTTTTTTAGTGGTTTACAAGTTGTCTGTAATTTGTTGCTGAGTTGAGAAAGGGCACCTTTGCAATAGGATGTTCTGAACATTTTAAATCGAGGAGGATATTAGGTTGTTGTAAGTTATAAACTGTTAAGAATATGCTTATTTCTTGGAAATGATAATAGTTCTTTAGTTGGAATCCATGGATGCAAGTAAAGAAAATGTGGGATGAAGCTGTATTCTGTGTTCCTAAGGTGCTCTTCAATGTTTTTGGAAGATGCAGTGTGGACATAAAAGTGATATTATTCAAGTACTTTATGAAGTGGGAGAGTGAGATTGACATTACTGAGTACTATAAAGTATTGTCTGGAAGATAGAGGTAAGATGGATATGACATGGAGATGACATGTTTGTTGTAATGGTTTCAATCATGTCATATGAATGATTTGAAATGGTTTAACTGGAAACATCTTGTTAGAACTCAAGGTTTGTATGGTGGACCAGACTGTTCTAGGGTTATCCAGGGTTGTAATTCACAGATTTCTATAGTACTCAGCTGTATCAGTGTTTGTCTTGACTCTAATGGAGCATTTGTGTACTTACAGTTGCTCATTCACTCCAATGGAACTCAGGAAGTTTGCACTGTAACTTCAAATGGCCGGGGCCTAAGCCTTTTCACAAAATCAAATTATGTCCTCACATTTCAAACACATGTTCATATTTTTGGAATCATAATGATTAAGTATGAATGGCAAACTCTTCAGCACAAACTATTTTTATGTTGGTAGTATTCTTTAGGTTCTAGGTCTAAAACTGAATGTTATAAGTGACAGTAAACACAGTATCTATTACATGTGTAATATTTTCTAAACAACTTACAATACCTCAGCAATCACTCAAGTTACACACATACTGTCAGCAGCATTTTATTCTTTTAGCTGAGAGCTTTCATATGAGGCTAAGGAGTTCTGTCTGCATTACGTGGTTGTTCAGATATTTAGAAAAATGTGAAAATTATGTATATATATATATATATATAGAGAGAGAGAGAGAGAGAGAGAGAGAGAGGGAGAGATAGCTAGAGCCAATATTCACACCTCCAGGTGGCTTGATATGACAGCCCAACCCCATGAACAAAATGGAAGAAGGAGTTTGATGCCAGTGCTGAATTATTACTTATAATAGTCATCCAAAGTCATTTTTTGGTAGGCATGGCTCATATCTAATTTTGAAACCTGATGTTCCTCTGTCAGCAATGCATGGCATGGGACACTGTTACAAGACTACTGCTTGGTTAAGTCATTTTCAGTATAGAGTTTCTTTAAGGATAGGCATAACACAATAACAGTGAGCCTATATTAAATAATGACCAATGTCTAAATATTTCCTAATTAAGGTTGTCTATTACATATTATATACTAAGAAGCTTCACAGATACATTTGTTTACTTACTTGAAGCATCACTAGTTTCAGCTATGCTTATGTGTCAGTTTATCACTTCAGTTATAGTATCGCTTCATCTGCATATCATAGAATGCGGTTCCTAAGTGATCGATCCAATATAAAACCAATGAGTCATTGAAGAAGGGTTGAAGAGGTACAGTGGTGGGAAGATATACCGCTGGTGCTGCTTTTAGGTGTTAGCTGCAACAAACTAACAGACCAGATTGGTCCTAAATCTACTTTTGCCAGTACTGTGCATGTAGATTACACCTAAATCTACTTTTGCCAGTACTGTGCATGTAGAATACACACACACACACACACACATATATATATATATATATATATATATACATATATATATATATATATATATATATATATATATATATATATATATATATATACATATATATATATATATATATATATATATATATATATATATATATATATATATATATATATATATATATATATATATATATATATATCTATATATCTATATATATATATATATGCAAGTGTGTGTGTGTGTGTGTGTGTGTGTGTGTGTGTGTGTGTGTGTATGTACTATGAAACTTATAGTTGTTTTATGTATATGAACATACTTATGCTTGTGTGTACATATCAGTCTATCCATTTGTATTTACAAATACATATGGAATATCTGGAGGTCAAGCTTGTGATATGCTAAATATCTCTGCTGTAGGAGTAGGAAGCACATCTTGTGATGAGTACAAAAATCTCTGATTTAGACAGGCACTTGGGGCATATTGGAGTGATTATATCTTTCAGCTTACCTGACAATGCCTGAGGATACCACAGAATGAGTTGGAGACTGCTGCTTGGGATTAGAAAACTCTGGCCAACCCTGTTCAGCTTCTTACCCCTACAACCCTCAAAAGACAAGTAGACTAAGAAATGAATAGCCACATTGATGACTGGTTCAATGGATGACTGAATGGTTGGTTAAATTTTTTTATTATTGTTTGCTTTGAGGTCCAGTGGATTTAGAACGGCTGATACCATCATTAAGGCAGAAGCTTTGTGCTTATGACTGCGAGTGGTATTCTGTTAGAGACTGTGGGCGTGTTTTTCTTGCTCATCAGCTGGATTTTTGAATGTCTTTAAATTAGAAGAGAGCAGCCAAAGAACTAGTTGCTGGATGCTTCTGTTGAATGGGCTGAGAAATTATTTATTTGTTTGTTTTTAATTATTTATTTGGTAGTGCTATTAAATGCATTGTTTGAGGGAAGAGATAGGTAGGCATGCATAATGCAAATATACATTTAATGAATTAAGTAAATGTTTTACTGTATATTTGCTTTTTTTTTAGGTTCCC